>NW_025873881.1:8219-21716 GCF_002878395.1 Capsicum annuum | reverse complement strand
CCTTTCTGCTTGACCATCTGTCTGAAGGTGGAAGGTTGTACTGAGATAAACTTGGGTACCAAGACCCTTTTGGAATGCTTTCCAAAAATGAGAGGTGGACTGGGTACCTCTATCTGAGATAATGGATACTGGAACTCTGTGTAACCTAACCAACTCTCTTATATAGATTTTGGCATAGTCCTCGGCTGAATAGGAAGTATGAAATGTCAAGAAATAAGTTGATTTGGTCATCCTATCTACTACAACCCAAATAGAATCATGATGACGATGAGTAGGAGGCAAACCCATCACAAAGTCCATGTTCACTTCGTCCCATTTCCATGTGGGAATACTGAACTCATGCATGGACCCACTAGGCTTCTGGTGCTCAATCTTAACTTGCAGACATGTAGAGCATTTAGCTATATATTCTGCAATATCCCTCTTCATCCCACTCTACCAATAGATCTCCCATAAATTTCGGTGCATCTTAGTGACCCCTGGATGAATCGAGTAACACTCACCATGTGCTTCTATAAGAATTCATTTCCTTAAGTCGTACACCTGGCACATATAGCCGACCCTGGCAATGCAATACACTATATCCCCCTTGGGAGAAAACCTATACTTTCTAATCTCTGACTGACTCTTTTAACATAACAAGACTGGGATCTCTATCCTGCTTTTCCTTTACCTCAGAAACTAAAGAGGATTCTAAATTGTTCTGAACCCATACACTACCTTCTATTGAATCGACTAAGCTGACACCTAGTCGAGAAAACTGATGAACTTACTGAGCTAACTTTTTGTTACTGTCCTCAACATGAGTAACACTATGCATAGATAGTCTACTGAGAGCATCAACCACTATATTGGCATTGTCCAAATGATAAAGAACACTTATGTCATAATCTTTCAATAATTCTAACCACCTTCTTAATGCAAATTTAAATCTTTCTTAGAAAAGACATGCTATAAGTTCGTGTGATCTGTGAACACATCTACATGCACCCCATACAAATAGTGCCTCTAAATCTTTAAGGCAAATACTACAGTTATTAAATGAAGATCATGAGCTGTATAATTCTTTCCATGGGGCTTCAGATGTCTAGAGACGTAGTCTATGAACTTACCACTGTGAATGAGGACACAACCCAAACCTACTCTGGATGCATCACAGTACATAACAAAACCATTTGAACTATCTTGTAGAATCAAAACTAGAGCTGAGGTGAGTCGAGTCTTCAATTTCTGAAAACTCTTCTCACAGGAATCTGACCACTGAAACTGGATTTTCTTCTGAGTCAATCTGGATATGAGGGATACAATAGATTAAAACCCTTCAAAAAACCGACGGTTATAGCTAGTTAAACCCAAGAAACTCCTAATATCTAATGGAGAGATAGGTCTAGGTAATTTTCTCACCACTTTGGTCTTTTGAAGATTAACTCTAATGCCATCATCAGAAATAATATGACCAAGGAATGCTACTGACCTTAGCCAAAATTTAAACTTACTAAATATGGCTAACAACTGATGAGTTCTAAGAGTCTGAAGTACGATTATGAGGTCATCTGAGTGATTATTCTCACTATGGGAATAGACAAGAATGTCAACAATAAAGACTATAAAGAACATGTCCAAGTACCATTTTAACACGCAATTCATTAAGTCCATGAAAGATACTAGGGCATTAGTAAGACCAAAGGACATGACTAGAAACTCGAAATGACCAAACCGGGTTCTGAAAGTTATTTTTGGAATGTCATATTCTCTAACTCTGAGATGATGATAGCCTAATCTAAGCTCTATCATAGAAAAGTAATTGGCATCCTAAAGTTGGTAAAATAAGTCATCTATTCTAGGAAGTGGATATTTATTCTTGATTGTAACTTTGCTCAACTAACGGTAGTCAATACGTATTTTGAGAGAACCATCTTTCTTACGCATGAATAGAACTAGTGCACCCCACGAGGAGATGATGGATCTGATGATTCCCTTATCTAGGAGATCTTTCAAATGTTCTTTTAACTCTCTGAGTTTTGATAGAGCTATTCTGTATAGCAGAATAAATATAGGCAGAGTATTTGAAAGAAGGTTTATTCCAAAATTAATTTCCCTAGCGAGAGGAACTTCAGGAAGATTTTTGGGAAACACATCTGGTAATTCATTTACTACTGGAACTGACACAACATTGGGAGTTTCTAAAATAGAGTCCTTGAGTCGCACAAGATGATAGACACATCCCTTAGATATTATTTTTCTCGCTCTAAGGTATAAAATCAACTGACCCTTAAGCATTGTGGTACTATCTCTCCATTCAAGGACTAGTTCATTTGGAAACTAAAAATGAACAATTTTGTTTCTACAATCAACTGAGGCATATCATGAATGGAGCCAATCTATGCCGAGAATGACATCAAAATATGCCATCTCTAGCTCTACAAGGTCTGCTGAAGTAACTTTCTGAGATATCATAATCGAGAAGTTCCTGTATACCCGTCGGGATATTATATATTTACCCACTGGGGTAGAAACTAAGAAATGCTCTGCTAGGATTTTTAGACTGACTCCGAAGTTAACGGCTATATAAGGAGTTATGAAAGAAAAAGAAGCTCCTAGATCTACCAAGGCATAAACATGTAAATAGAAGATCTATAACGTACCAGTGACCATATCATGAGAATTTTCTTAATCTTTTCTAGACTGAAATGCATAAATCCTATTTGGGAATTACCCACTGGTGGCACTGGAAGCGGAACCCTTCTAATTCGGGCGACCTAATTGAGCTGAAAAATGAGTATGCTAACCCTAAGAACCTGACTGAGGACAATCTCTGAATTTGTAGCTTGGCTTGTCACACCCGAAACAAGCATCACTACCAGCTCTGCAGATACCCTTGTGGTTTCTTCCACATGTCTGACAAAGAGGATTTGTTCGAGCATTGCTGAAACTACCTTGAGATTTAGAGCCTGTGCCCTATCATTGTTACTATTTATGAACTTAGGTACTGGAGAAGTGGATAAGGATGGATCTGGAACTAAAGATTTTGGACAAATTTGGGAACAATTACCACTCTCTGACTTAGGCTAATTGAAATTAAAGCTACCTATTCTGGCTCTCTTATTCTACCTCTCCCTCTCTATATTCTTAGCCTCTTCAATCTGCTGAGCATAGACCATGATCCTGGATATATCCATCTGCATAATCAACATCATCGTTCTACACTCTTTAACCATACTAACTGACACCCCAGATATAAACTTGCTCATTCTGTACCTACTGTCTGCTATTATATGGGGTGCATACCTGGCTTACTGAGTAAACTTGAGGGAATACTCTTTCACTCTCATACTACCTTGCCTGAGATTGATGAACTCTAACACCTTATCTTCTATCAGCTCTAAGGGATAGAATCTCTCTAGGAAAACAATAGCAAACTCTTCCCACTCAATAGGCTCTGCATCTATGCCACTGTCTACCTTTCACTACTTAAACCACATATGCACCATATCTTATAGCTGATAGGCAGCTAACTCAGCACTCTCACTAGAAGTCACTCCCATGATGTCTGTGACTTTCTAAATCTTATTGAGGAACTCATGTGGGTTCTCTAATGGCTTAGATCCTGAGAATAGGGAAGGATTCATTCGGGTGAAGTCTCTAATCCTAGCTACATAGTATTGGCCACTGGATTGGCCGAAACAATAACTGTCTATTCATTTTGAGCTACTACAGAAAAGGATAGAGTACTGAAAGTAGCTTTGAATTTTGTATAAGAGACATGCTCTTCCAGGGGATCTACCTAAACGGGCTGAGGTGCTGACTGATTTCTAGTTCTCCTTTCGTTTGTCTTTTTGGGAAATATGTTTTGTAAATAAAAAGGAGGAAAATGATTATATTGAGAGTTTACCTTGATCTCATGCTCACTCACACGACATAAATATGGAAATAAGGGAAACTTTTCCTAAAACATCTCATAGCCTCTTATCCATATGTGTGGCGCTACACATCTATGCACAAAACTCTACTAGATGTTGCTTTCAGACTTTCTAGGACACTGTTGAACGTTAGGCTCTGATCCAAGTTTGTAATTCCCCAAGTCTGTACTCTAGATGCTACACGCTGCCTATGACCCTGAAGGACCACAAGCTAACCCATGACTGATATCTGCTGTGAGCACTGAAACATGGTACTGTAATAAATATGGAAAATAGGCTTAAATGCCTTAAGGTTCAAATCTGTAAACACTGCTAAAGTGTATCAACTGAAATAACAATCTGTAAAAGTGAACATTGTCTAAAAACTAGTCTAACAAGCCTCTAACTGAAACTGCCTGAAAGTGAAGTTGATAGGACAATCCCCCAACTAACTCCATCTATTGAATTACTGAGTCTACTAAAATAATAAAATAAAATAATATCCTCGAATGATGAGGACTCACTGCTAATCTACAATTGCTGGCTAAATCTAAATCTATCTATGCGCGATCGGGAACCTGAGCGTCCGAACCTATGATATGAGACATTACAGAGAAAAAAAAAGTATGCATTAGTATGTGGAATGTACTAGTATGCTAAATGAGGTAAGGCTAAATACAAGGGTTCATATGCATGAACAATAACTGACTGCATGATATAGAGTAACTGATTATGAGAATACATGGATAACTGATACTGCTATAAATACTGAGTATGCACCAATATGGAATAAATAAATACTGTGACTAATCTTGTCTCAAGCTAAGTTCTAAATTCTAATACTGAGTAGCTGATATCTAAAGTTACTGATAATTGATTTACTGATATTGGTTAACTGTATCTGACAGTCTTGATTTTGTAGAATAGAATTGAGTTCTATTCTGAAGACTGAGACTGAGATTGTGGGAGGTAATCATCTAACCGACATACCCCAAATAGGATAACTGAGTTGGTTTCCAACGTGTGGCCCCAATGGAAGTGTGTCAGTACCATGCCACGGGTAAAGACACTAAAGAGTTACCTTTATCTGGTAGGTACTCAAATGAGAATGGTGGAACCCTCATCTGGCAGGTTAAAATACCTCATCAACCCTCAACTGGTAGGTTTGATGTCTAAAACTACGCTGGCTACGTAGTACTGGAATGCAAGGATTGTTTCTAAGGATCACACTCTCTACTGGCAGGTGATCCCCCATCCTTGGGTTCACTCGGTGCTGAATCCTACTCCCAACTGAAAGACACTAAACTAAGTATACTGAACTGGACTGGACTAATACTGAGTTTTCAGAGTTTTCTTGAGTTTTGTAATTAACTGAGTTTTACTGAGTTCTATTACTAACTGGATTCTACTGATTGGGACATGACTGATACTATTCTATAACTGACACTGGCTCTAGGTACACAGCTAAATTGTTGGGTATTAAATACCCCCAGGACTCGATAGCATAAAAAAAAGTATAGCATGATCTTAAGATCACAATAATGTACACTTGTCCATAATTCATTCATAAAGGCATTTTATCAAACACTTGTAGGGCATAAGCTTGTACATGATCAGGACCACCTAATGACATATCAAGATTCCACTATTTCACATAGGCATTTTAGCAAACATTTGGGGAGCATGCTTAGGTTGTATAGTAATCAAAACATATAGTCATCATGGCTACATCAATCAACTTGCAAATTGAAGGGTTTATAATGAATATCATGTAATTCAACACATACAATGATTAATTTCATAAAAGTATATAATTTAATCATGGACTAAAACCCAACAATAACATGAACATGAATTCAATTCAATTCAATCATGGAAGTTCATAATTCAACCATCTTATAGTTTAAAAATGGATTTGTGGACTCTTAGGTGAAAGGAACCCATAGATGAATACTTAACATACCTTAGTTTGTGAGTTTCTTAAAGTTCTTGGTGAATCCTTTGAGATTGCTCTTGGTTTCTTGAAGCTAGGGTTTGTTGTTTTGAGTGAGAATGCTTTTAATTTGGGGATAAATTGAGTGAGTAATGATTTTAAACATTTTTAGGGATTAAATCCTGTATCTAGGTGTGTTACAATCATGGGAAAAGGCTGTTTTAACCTTGGACAAAAAATTTAATTTTCGTCAAAATTTTCTAAAATAGGCACCTGGCGCAACGCGGCGCTATCGCGCTGTGTCTCTGGAAATTGCCAACTGGGAAAATGCATGGTAGCGCAACGCGGTGGTATTGCATTAACACTTTGGTAGGGACCTAGAAGTTCACCGCGATGCGGTGGAATCGCGTTGGTACACTATAAATTGACAAGTGTGAAAATACGTTGTGGCACGATGCACCGGTATTGCGATACTTCACTGGAAACTGACAATTGCCATTTTGATATATTCCGCGACGCGTTACTGGCCTGTATGGCGCTGTTTAATGACTAAAACTTAAAATAACCATAACTTCTTACCTGGTTATTGGATTTAGGAGAATTTTATATCATTGGAAAGCTAATCACGAACCGCGATAATCTTGGCTGGATCAACCATAATACCCTCCTTAGAAACTATTTTAGCCCAAGAAAGAAATAGAGTCCAACAAAAACTCAACATAGAAAACTTGGAATACAACTTCTCATCCCTCAATCTCTAAAGCACAAACCGTAAATGCTCCTCATGCTCAACCTCAGTCTTGGAATACACCAAGATATCATCTATAAACACAATAACAAAAGAGTTGAGATACGGTCGAAACTCCCAATTAATCAACTCCATGAACGCAGTAGGGGCATTGGTCAACCCAAACGACATGACCAAGAACTCAAAAATGACTATATCGAGTTCAAAAAGTTGTCTTTGAAATACGAGTCCAAAAAGTTGCCTTTGAAATATCTAAATCTCTAATCCTCAATTGGTGATAGCCGAACCTCAAATTAATTACCCTAAAGCTGATCAAGCAAATTATCAGTGTGATGAAGAGGATACTTATTCTTAACTGTCAGTTTATTCAACTGCTAATAATCAATACACACTCACACAGATCCATCCTTCTTCTTCACAAATAAGACAGGTGCACCCAAGACAAAACACTAGGTCGAATAAATCCTTTATCTAACAACTCCTGCAACTAATCCTTCAATTCCTTTAACTCTATTGGGACCATCCTATAAGGAATATAGAAATGGGATTGGTACCCAAGTCAACATCAAAAATAAAATCAATATATCGATCCATAGGAATACTAGGCAAGTCCATAGGGAACATATCCATAAACTCATGGACATAATCAAAAGAAGAAGACGAAACAATAGAGGTGTCACGAATATGAGCCATGTAAGATAAACATCCCCTCTAAACCAATTTATGAGTCTGAGCATAAGATAAAATCCTCTTAGGACCTGAATGAAGTGCACCCATCCAAGCTATCCTTAGCACACCCGGCAAGGCTAAAGTCACAGTCTTAGAAAACTAATTTAAGATAGCATGATAAAGAGCCAACCAATCCATAACTAAAATAACATCAAAATCGACTATATCTAACACAAGCAAGTCTACCAAAGTCTCATGCCCGAAAAAAGTTACAATACAAGATCGTCGCACCCGATCCACCACTAAAGAATCATATATCGAGGCAAATACATGAATAGGCATTGCAAGAGGTTCAGTAACAGAATAAAAAATCAAAGCAAAATACACAGACACATAGGATAAAGTCAATTTGGGATCAAATAATACAAATGTAGGTTTGAAACAAATAGGAATAATACTAGTAATCATAGCATCAGAAGCCTCTACCTCAAGTCTGGCTGGTATAATATAACACTGACCACGACCCCTAACTGGTTGAGTAGCCCCCAACCACCATCACAGGCTCTATCACCTCTACTTTTCCTTCTCCGGTAGTACCCCTACCTCTCATAATTGAAATAGAAGTAGCCTGAATTACCCAGCAAGGATAATCCTTGGCTATATGGCCAGTCTTATCATATCATACACATAGCAATTTCTATGACCGGTCTCAACAGGAGAAGGTACAACTGGGCCCAAATGGCCACCCTGAACTTCTGAACTAGAAGATCCACTACCTGAACTCTGTAAAGCTGCTAGTACTAGCCTACCATGGTATCCACAAGAACCTCTAAGATCTCTGCCTCAAGAAGTATGACTCCAGAACTCATCAAAATATTATGCCTTCTTGAATCCTACCTGAGATGCACTAATAATACCCTCCTTCATCTTAACATAATCCATAATACTCTAAAAAGAAGCCCTAAACACAACCATCTGAGACGTAGCCAACTAAAGCTAAAATATCCAAACCCTTCATGAACTTTCAAACCTTCTCAGACTTAGTGGAAATAATATCATAAGAATATTTAGATAGGGTATCAAAGTATGCCTCATATTCAACAACTGTCATGGAGCCCTGCTCAAAATGATCAAACTCATCTCACATAATAGCTCCCAAACTAAATGAAATAAATCTCTCCAAGAAGGCATCAACAAACTGTTCCTAAGTCATCT
Source organism: Capsicum annuum (assembly GCF_002878395.1). Lineage (NCBI taxonomy): Eukaryota > Viridiplantae > Streptophyta > Magnoliopsida > Solanales > Solanaceae > Capsicum > Capsicum annuum. The sequence goes on along the minus strand of NW_025873881.1, from coordinate 13,252 downwards.
AAGGATAATCACAGGTTCTATAGCTCACAAACAACTTCCACCAATCTCTAATGGTATCTCTCAACTGATAGGTCATATAAGCAACACCATCCATGAAAAAAAGTGTGAACCATAATTCAGAACACAAGGTGTGAAAGAACTTCTCATGATAAAGAATAAAATGAGGAAATTTTCCAAAAGACGTCCTATAGCCTCTCGAAGATAGATATGAACATCTACACATCGATGCACGATACTCTATTAGACATCCTGTTCTTACACAACTGAGATCAATAAAGCCTGGTTGCTCTGATACCAAATTGTCACAACTCAAAAATACTCACAATGGCACTTATCACGGTGAACCTTGACAAGTGAGTCTATCATCCAAACTAATACACAATATAGAAAAACTAAAAAATACCCCCAAGGTAAGTCTTCTAGAATTAAGTCAAACCATACAAGTAATCATAAAAATACAGAAAGAACTTATCCAAAATACCAATCAATGTCTAAAATAAGGTGACAATAGTGTAAGAATAGTAATACAATACAGAAGTCAAATACATCAGAAAAATAACCACAAAGGAATAATACCTGTCTTTGAATTCTAATAAAGACATAAATAATATAAAAATATAGAGGTAAACTCCAGACATATGAATGTCTAACTGATACCTTGAGTAATCTGAAGGCACTCAAAAATTAAATTGTTTGAGGTGCACCCGAACCTGAAGTTGCACCGAAAGGTAAAGTAGGAGTGAATATGGTCCACTTGTACTAAGTAGGTATCATAGGCTGATTGAGAAAAGTAGAAAATAAAGCTTACAAAGTACATACTAAGGGAACATCACCTATAATATGAAAATATCCCACAATGGTAGCCCACACCGCTTGCACTAACAGTTTTATAATATCCATAATAATATATTAACACACAAGATAGGGATATCAATATACACAATATCACATTTAAGTAGAACAAAAAAGGGACATGTATTATCAAGATCATCAAGTACAATTAAAGGAAGATAGAGCAATTAGACATTAACAAGTTAAGATATAGAACAAGTAGGTAGATGACAAGTCAATATAACAATTTGAACACAACATAAACATTATAAAGTGGGTGCAATATATATGATGATGATGATAATGACGATGATATTGAGGATGATGATGATGTATGGTATTGGCACACTACCTAGAGTTTGGCACACATACTTAAGTTTGGCACACAACCTCAAGTTTGATACATAGCCTTAAGATCACAAAGATCCATATATATCTTCTTTGTCATGATCCTTTGGGGATAATCCAAAATCCAATATTCGATACAAATATCCAGTATCCCAGTATTTTCAAAGTACATAACATAAGACATAAATCAAGTATACTTTATAACAATATATATATAAAGTAATAAAACAAAAAAGTGAAATGAGGCGTATGATGACATGAGAATGACGATTCAATGTTCACAACCATTTAAAATGAGTATTTCCACAATCATTCCAGATGATTCATTTCCATAACCAATCCTCATGATGTATTTCCACAACGAACCATAACGTTAAAATTTCACAACCACATGAGCCAATATTCACTCATTACTTCTGTTTCATTAATGAATTCCCACATGTATCATATACTAATAAGTATGGATACATCACAATATAAGAATGGAACCACATTAGGAATTTTAACCACACAATACAATTATTCACATGCATTCAAGTCTATCACACCACATAGGACCTCACATATCACACATATCATGTCATATTTCAATTTCAATAATTACATCACATATAAGCCCCCACACGGGCACAACACATAGAAAGCCATTTTTCAAGATTAGTTTTCATCCTTAACATGAATTTTGTATCATTATTTACTACCCAGCCTAGTCTGAAAGAGTTAAGTCATAACCTACCTCAAAAGCCAAAACCAGTCCACTACACTTCAAACTCATGACCTTACTTTCCATAAACAATTTAAAAATTCTCTAAAAAAATCAAACATGAAATCTATATGATAAAATAAAATTAATGACACCCATATTGGCTACTTTTGATTCGGGGTTGAAACAGACCTCCAAAATGGGTTTTCAAAGAAAAAAGGCAAAATTATAACTTTACTTATAAAATATATTTTCCATATTTTTGGGAATCTACTTCTAAAAACCCAAGTTAAATTGAGTAAAAAATGAGGTTCAAATCAAAGAAAATTATTTTTAAGCTTTATTGGGTAAAATCTTTAAAATTCAGGTTAAAATCAAGAATCGGAGTTGTTTTGAAGGTTAAATTGATGAAAATCTAGTAATTATAAGATAAAAACATTATTCAAGTCAAAAAAAAGTAAAATTAGGGTTTAAAATCAAGCCCTAAGATTTTTGGAGTTTTGAGAAATAAATAAAAAAATTTCTAAGAAAATAGTGAATTCTTACCTTAAATCTATAGTAGAATCAAGAAATAGATGTTAATCTATCTTCCAAAACTACCACAAGCTCCACTTTTAAGCCCATACACTATTTTAGGTTTTAAATCTCAAGAGGAAGATGAAAATGAGCAGAATGGGCTAAAAAGAGGAAGGATCTACAATTTTTAGTTTTTTGCTATTGCAGTTTTTAAAGTCTAATGGACTCCGACGGGGTGTTCAAAATTCATTCGGAGTCCGATATATGTAAACAAACTATGCAACCACACTAAATTCAATGTTTCGGATGCATTGGCAAAGTTGAATTTTTGAAAAAATATCATTGTCATAAAGTTGACCTTTGTAACCAAAAATTATAATATTTCAAAACGAGAATTGAAATGAGATTTAAAAGTCATAAAATCACACTAAATATATTAACACCCTTAAATTTACATTTCAGATCTTCAGGCAAAGTCGGATTTTTCATCTAAGGTCATTTTGATCAAATGTGGACCCACACCTATATTTCTAATTGTTCAACTTTCTAACAAATAGGTCGAAATGAGCTCGGGTTCTCTGGGACCCAAACCAAGGTCTACCTAGGATAAAATCGATATTTTAGGGCTACTGGCACAATTCAATCAGCAATCTATTGTACAGATCAAAATATATTTACATAAGTCCAAAATAAGGCTCTCAAAACCATCAAAAACCACAATATCGCATAAATGGTATCAAAATTCATCAAAAACCATACCAATCACCCCCACACCTTAGAAATAACATAATACAATTATAGGGAGAGGTAAAACAGTCAAATCACATAGAAATACATAATTCAAATATTTCATCAAAAAGATGATCATTACATTTTATCTCCAGCTACTATCTCTCTTTACTCCAATCCCTATGTCTGTCCCCATAACAGTTCCAACCTTGATTACCTTGTCTTGAGTTCCAACTGTATTGATTAGACTCTTGTCCCTTGGCTCAAAAACTTACTACCTCTTTATCTGGGTACTTCGCCTCTTTCTTAATATCTGAATCATATAGCTTAGGAGCTTTATTTTATGTGCCTACAGAATTCACTTTTTCTAAACTCAAAGTTGTGAATTTTTTGGTCAATAACCCAATATCCGTCCTTAACTAAGCAAAATCTTAAGCCACAGTATCATCTATGATTCTCTACTCTTTGGAAGCACCAATAACATAAGTATTGGCTCTTATTTTGGACTCCCGGGTATACCACCCTCTATTGATCATAGAGAATCAATCTAAAAATTCTAAAGCTAACTCCAATTAAAGATCATAAAAGGTCCACTAGTAATAGTATCCGCAACAGCTTCGGTTTTAATAATCAGGTCTTGATAAAATATCTAAAGAAAATTTCTCCTTGAAATCATATGATTGGGCACCATTAACAACTTATTATTGAACCTCAACCATGCCTTTTATAGTGATTCAGCATTCAATTACCTAAAATTAGATCTTATCCTTCAACTGCAATATTCTAGAAGGCAGGAAGAATCGGTCCAAGAGTTTCTTCTGCAACTCATTCCAATTAGTGATGGACCCACGAGGTAGTTCCCCTAGCCATAAAGAATTTTCACCCAGCAAAGAGAATGGAAAATACCTAAGTCTTAAAGCTTCATGACTCACCCCAGGTAAACTACATAAAGTGCATGTTTGCATCATCCGTCAGCAAACCAGAAAACACAACCTATAAATTGACCAACTGAATCATAGCACTTATGATATCAAATTTCAACACCTTTGGAAATTTATAAGGAATGATGGCTCCTATCTCGATAGGCTGGACATACCCCAAGTCATCTTGTGAATCATCATATTCTAGCAAGTACTGAAAAGCTGGGGGCATTTATAATCTATCTCTTTTACCTCTATTAATTTTTACTCGATGTTTTTCTTTCTGTCTCTGTCTTTCCTATTGAGTTGTATGAGTGCAATCACATTTCTTCTCGCGTTTGCTTCACTAGTAACTACATAATGGTTTGTGTAGCTATCTTTTGAGCACCCAATAGAGGTAGAGGATTCAAATCAAGTGGATCATCTTGAGAAATCTCATGATGAGCTTTACTGTAATGCCCTAACTCTGTACCCCAGATGGTACACAGTGCTTATGACCCCAAAAGACCATAAGCTAATCCATGACTGATATCTACTGTGAGCACTGAAATATGATACTATAATAAATATGGAAAATAGGCTGAAATACCATAAGGTTCAAACCTATAAATAGTGCTAAAGTTTATCAACTAAAATAACAATCTGTAAAACTCAACACTGTCTGAAAACTAGTCTAAAAAATATTTAATTAAAACTGTCTGAAAGTGGAATTGATGGGAAAATCCCCCAACTAACGCCATCTACTGAAATACTGAGTCTGCTATAAAATAAAAGAATATCCTTGAATGATGAGGACTCATTGCTAATCTACTGCTGCTAGTTGAATCTTAATCTATCTATGCATGGTCGGGAACCCGAGTATCTAAACTATGATATGAGACATCATAGTGCAAAGAAAGAGTATGCATCAGTATATGGAATATACTAGTATGTTAGAAGAGGTAAGGATGAATGCAAGGGTTCATATGCATGTACAATAACTGACT
>NW_025873881.1:0-5219 GCF_002878395.1 Capsicum annuum | reverse complement strand
ACTACATTAATCAACTTGCAAATTGAAGAGTTTATCATGAAGATCATATAATTCAAAACATACGATGATTAATTTTATAAAAGTATATAATTTAATCATGGACTAAAATCCAACAATAACATGAACATGAATTCAATTCAACTTAAGCATGGAATTTCATAATTCAACTATTTTGTAGTTTGAAAATGGATTCGTGGACTCTATGGGTGAAAAAAACCCATAGATGAACACCTAACATACCTTAATTTGTGAGTTTCTTAAAGTTCTCGGTGAATCTTTTTAGATTGCTTTAGGTTTCTTGAATCCAACGTTTGTAGTTTTGAGAGAAAATGCTTTTTAATTTGGGGATATATTGAGTGAGTAATGATTTAAAACATTTTTAGTGATAAAATCCCGTCTTTGGGCATGTTAAAATATGAGAAAAGACTGTTTTAACCTTGGACAAAACATTTTATTTCCATCAAAATTTTTTGAAATAGGCACCTAGTGCAACATGGTGCTATCGCGTCGTGTCTCTGGAAATTGCCAACTGGGAAAATGCAAGGTGGCGTGACGCGGTGGTATGCGTTGCCACTTTGGTTGGGACTTGGAAGTTCACCGCGATGAGGTGGAATCACGTTGGTACACTGAAAATTGATAAATGTGAAAATAAGTTGTGGCATAACACGTGGGTATCGTGGTACTTCACTGGAATCTGACAATTTCCATTTTGACATACTCCGTGGTGCGCTACTGGCCTGAATGATGGTTTTTAATGATTGATACTTAAAATAGCCATAACTTCTTACCTAGTTACCAAATTTAGGCAAATTTTATATCATTGAAAAGCTAATTTAATTTGCTACGCAATGGCAGGCTTTAAACTTAAAAATACTAAGCATTTCAAAAATTTTATATTGGATAAATCATGAATTGAGAGTTAAGTTAAGCTTGAGAAATATGGGGCATTATAATATCTACCCCTTGAGAAGATTCATCCTTGAATGAGACTGATTAAGGTAAGACACTGATAGACTGAGTTTACACACTGAACATACATATCTTATACATGACTTCATGACTGAACTACTAACAAACTGATCTCTTACACTGAACATACATATCTGATGCATGGAATTTATGACTGAAGCTACTGATAAGCTGGGTTTTCATACTGAACACGCATATCTGATGCATGAGTACATGACTAAACTGATTCATGAATGCATGATTGAATATGCAATGGTATTAGATACCAAGTTATGATTATAGCTGAACAAGGAACTGAGTAAAACTAAGGAAGACTGTTACCTTAATATGGATCTAAGTTTGAGGAGAAGAGGTGAGGATACTTGGTCCTCATATCTGCTTCTGCTTCCCAAGTAGCTCCCTCTACGTACTAATTTTATCAAGGAACTTTGACTAAGGGAACTTCTTTATTCCTCAGTCTATAAATCTGATAATCGAGGATCTGGACTGGAACCTCTTCGAAAGAGAGATTGTTCTGAACATTTACATCCACTAAAGGAACTATGATGGCTGGGTCACCAATGAATTTATTTAGCAAGGAGACGTGGAATACTTAATGCACTGAGGCTAGATCTGAAGGTAACTCAAGCTCATAAGCTATCTTTCTAAAACAACTGAGAATTCTGTAAGGACCGACATATTGGGGACTAAGCTTTCCCTTCTTGCTGAACCTATTTACTCCTTTCATGGGATAGATTTTTAGGAACACAAAACCACCGATCTCAAACCTAGATCCTTTCTCCTCACATCTGCGTATGATTTTTGTCGACTCTAGGCATCCCTAAGCCTTTCTTTGATTAACTAAACCTTCTCTAAGGCATCGAACACTATGTCGGGCCCTACTACTATGGCTTCACCTACCTCAAACCAACTAATTGGAGACCCACATCTCCTACCATAGAGAACCTCAAACGGGGACATCTGAATACTGGAATGATAGTTGTTATTATATGTACTCTCGATCAAAGGCAAGTGGTCATCCCAACTACCCTTAAAATCGACAACGCGTGCTCTTAGCATATCTTCTAGAGTCTGAATAGTCCTTTCTTCTTGACCATCTGTCTGAGGGTGAAAGGCTATGCTGAGATAAACTTTGGTACGAAGACAGACCCTTTTAGAATGTTTTCTAGAAATGAGAGGTGAACTGGGTACCTTTATCTGAGATAATGGATACTAGAACTCTGTGTAACCTTACCAACTCTCTAATATAGAGTTTGACATATTCCTCGACTGAATAGAAAGTATGGACTGGCAAGAAATGAGCTGATTTGGTCATCCTGTCTACAATAACCCAAATGAAATCATGATGATGATAAGTACGAGGTAAACCCGTCACAAAGTCCATGCTTACTTCTTCTAATTTCCATGTGGGAAATTGAACTCCTATATGGACCCACTAGGCTTCTGGTGCTCAATCTTAACTTGCTAACATATGGAGCATTTAGCTACAAATTCTGCAATATCCCTCTTCATCCCACTCCACCAATAGATCTCCTACAAATCATGGTACATCTTAGTATTCCCTAGATGAATTGAGTAAACGTACACAATATACTTCTGCAAGAATTTGTTGTCTCAAGTCATCTATACCTGGCATGGCAATGCAATACACCATCTCCTCCTTGGGAGAAAACTTCTACTTTATGTTCTCTGACTGACTCTTTAAACTTAACAAGACTGGGATCTCTATCCTTCTTTACCTTTACCTCGAAAACTAGAAAAGATTCGGAACTATTCTGAACCCACACACTACCTTCTGCTGAATCGACTAAGCGGACACCTAGTCAGGTAAGTTGATGAACTTCCTGAACTAACTTTTTCTTACTGTTCTCAACATGAGCAATACTACCCATAGATAGTCTACTGAGAGTATCAGCCACTACATTGGCTTTTCCCGGATGATATAGAACACTCATGTCATAATCTTTCAATAATTCTAACCACCTTTTTTGATGCAAAATTAATTTTTTTTTTAGAAAAGACATACTGTAAGTTCTTTTGATCTGTGAACACATCTACATGCACCCCATACAAATAGTGACTCCAAATCCTTAAGGCAAAAACTACAGCTGCTAACTCAAGATCATGAGTCGGATAATTCTTCTCATGGGGCTTAAGTTGTCTAGAGGCGTAAGATATGACCTTACCTCTCTACATGGGGACGCAATCCAAACCTACTCTAGATGCATCACAGTACACAACAAAACCATCTGAACCATCTTGTAGAGTCAAAACTAAGGCTGAGGTGAGTCGAGTATTCAACTCCTGAAAACTCTTCTCGTAGGAATCTGATCACTGAAACTGGACTTTCTTCTGAGTCAATCTGGACATGAGGGATGCAATAGACGAAAACCCTTCAACAAATTGACGGTAATAGCCAGCTAAACCCAAGAAACTCCTGATATCTAATGGAAAGATGGGTCTAGACCAGTTTCTCACCGCTTTGATCTTTTGAGGATCAACTCTAATGCCATCACTGGAAATAATATGACCAAGAAATGCTGCTGACCTTAGCCAAAATTTGCACTTACTGAATTTGGCAAACTACTGATGAGTTCTGAGAGTCTAAAGTATGATTCTGAGGTGATCTGCATGATCATTCTCGCTATGGGAATAGACAAGAATGTCATTGATGAAGAGTATAACAAATATTTCCAAGTAAAACATGTGATTCATTAAGTCCATGAAAGCTGTTGGGGCATTAGTAACACTAAAGGACATGACTAGAAACTCAAAGTGACCATACCAAGTTCTGAAAACTATTTTTGGAATGTCACATTCTCTGACTCTAAGCTGATGATAGCCTGATCTGAGGTCTATCTTAGAAAAGTAACTGGCACCCTGAAGTTGGTCAAACAAGTCATCAATTTATTCTTAACTATGACTTTGTTCAACTGACGGTAATCAATACATATTCTGAGAGAACCACTTTTCTTACGCCTGAATAAAATTGGTGCGCCCCACGGGAAGACACTAGGTCTGATGAATCCCTTATCTAGGAGATCTTTCAACTATTTTTTTTAACTTTCTGAGTTCTGCTAGAATCATTCTTTATGGAAAAATATATATGGGATGAGTATCTGGAAGAAAGTCTATTCCAAAGTCAATTTCTCTAATCGGGGGGTCGGGGGGGGGGGGGAACTCTAGGAAGATCTTCAAGAAACACATCTAAGAATTCATCTACTACTAGAACTGATTCAAGACTAGGAGTTTTTGAACTAGAGTCCTTGAATCGCACAAGAAGATAGACACATCCCTTGGATATTATTTTTCTTGCTCTAAGATATGAAATCAATTGACCTTTAAGCATGGTAGTACTACCTCTCTATTCAGAACTGGTTCATTTGGAAACTGAAAATAAATAATTTTGTTTCTACAATCAAAAAAGGCATAGCATAAATGAAGGCAATCTATGCCAAGAATGACATCAAAATTTGTCATCTCTAGCTCTACAAGGTCTGTTGGAGTTACTTTCTGAGATATCATAATCGGAAAGTTCCTGTATACTCATCGAGCTATGATAGATTTACCCGCTGGGGTAGAAACTAAGAAAGGCTCTACTAGGATTTTTGGACTGACTCCAAAGTTAACAGGTATATAAGGAGTTACTAAAGATAAAGAAGCTCTTGGATCTAGTAACGTATAAACATGTTAATGAAAGATCTATAACATACCAGTAACTACATAAGGAGAATTTTCCTGATCTTGTCTGGACTAAAGTGCATGAAGCCTATTTAGGTGTTGTCCACTGGTGACACTGAAAGTGGCACCCTACTGATTCGGGCGACCTGACTGAGCTGATGAACGAGTATAATAACCCTGAAAACCTGACTCTGGATAATCTCTAACTCTGTGGCCTGGCTTGCCACGACCAAAACAAACATCACTGCCAGCTCTGCAGGCAGCCTTGTGGTTTCTACCACATGTCTAACAAAGGGGATTTGTTTGAGCACTACTGACACTACCCTAAGATTTAGAGCCTAGCGCCCTATCGCTGTTACCATTTCTGAAATTAGGTACTGGAGCACTGGATGAGGACAGAGATAGAACTAAAGATTTTGGATAAAACTGTGAATGGTTACCACCCTCTAACTTAGACTGATTGAAATTAAAGCTACCTATTCTAGCTCTTTTGTTCTACCTCTCTCTCTCTCTCTATTTTACCCTCTTCTATCTGCTAAGCATAGACCATGATCCTAGATATGTCCATC
>NW_025873880.1:31133-46741 GCF_002878395.1 Capsicum annuum | reverse complement strand
CGTTATGGCCATTTGAGTTTCTTGTTATGTCTTTCGGGTTAACTAATACCCCAGCAGCTTTCATGGACCTCATGAATCGAGTGTTCAGACCATATCTGGATATTTTTGTCATAATGTTCATCGATGATATACTGGTGTACTCCCGTAGTGAGGATGAACATTCTAATCATCTACGAACTATCTTGCAAACCCTTAGAGATCACAAGTTGTTTCCCAAGTTCAGTAAGTGTGAGTTTTGGCTAAGGTCAGTTGCTTTTCTGGTTTATATCATTTCTTCCAAGGGTATTAGAGTTGATCCCCAAAAGACCGAAGCTGATAGAAATTAGCCTAGACTTATTTCTCCGACTGATATCTGAAGTTTCTTAGTTTAGCTAGCTATTACCATCGTTTTGTTGAGGTTTTCTCCTCTATAGCGTCTCCTATGACTCGGTTGACCCAAAAGAAAGTGAAGTTCTTGTGGTCTGAATCTTATGAGAAGAGTTTTCAGGAGTTGAAGACTTGACTCACTTCAGCCCCTGTTTTGACTTTGCCTGATGGTGTTGATGATTTTGTGGTGTACTGTGATGCTTTGAGAGTTGGGTTGGGTTGCGTATTGATGCAGAGGGGTAAGGTGATAGCTTATGCTTCTAGACAGTTGAAACCCTATGAGAAAAATTACCCTACCCATGAACTTGAGTTGGCTGCTGTTGTGTTTGCTTTGAAAATCTGGAGACACTATTTGTATGGTGTCCATGTTGATGTTTTCACTAATCATAAGAGTCTGCAGTATGTATTTACCCAGAGATAATTGAATCTTAGGCAGAGACGATGGTTAGAATTATTAAAGGACTATGATATGAGTGTGTTGTACCATCCGAGCAAGGCCAATGTTGTGGCGGATACCCTAAGTAGAGTGTCCATGGGTAGTGTTTTGCATGTGGTAGAAGGTAAGAAAGAGTTGGCTTGTGATGTACATCGTTTGGCTAGATTGGGGGTTAGGTTGGTTGACTCTGCTGAATGTAGTATAGGGATTCAGAGTAGTTCCGAATCCACCTTGGTTTCGGAAGTGAAGGAAAAGCAATACTTAGATGCTAGTTTGGTCAGACTGAAGGAGTCAATCAAGGACCAAAAAGTAGAGGTTTTCTCCCAAGGGGAGATGGTGTGTTGAGATTGTAGGGTAGATTGTGTGTGCCGAATATTGATGATCTAAGACAGAGGATTATGGCTGACACGCACGGGGCGCGATATTCTATTCATCCTGGTGCCACCAAGATGTACTGAGACTTGCGGGAAATCTATTGGTGGAGTGGCATGAAGAAAGATATTGCAGTGTTTGTAGCTAAGTGTGAAACATGCCAATAGGTTAAGGTTGAACACCAAAGACCTGGTGGTATGATGCAAGAGTTTAGTATTCCCACCTGGAAGTGGGAAGAGATAAATATGGACTTCATGATTGGTTTACCTCCTTCCCGATGCCATCATGATTCCATTTAGGTTGTGGTTGATAGGTTGACTAAGTCTGCTCATTTCTTGTCTGTTCATACTTCATATACTGCTGAGAATTACGCTATATTGTATATCCGAGAGCTAGTCAGACTGCATGGAGTTCCCTTGTCTATCATTTTGGATAGGGGTACTCAGTTCACTTCGCAATTTTGGAAAGTTTTTCAGAAGGGTCTAGGTACCCAAGTGCATTTGAGTTCTGATTTTCATCCGCAGACCGATGGTCAGGCTGAGCGGACCATCCAGACCTTAGAGGATATGTTGAGAGCTTGTGCACTTGACTTTAAGGGAAGTTGGGATGATCACTTACCGTTGATAGAGTTTGCTTACAATAACAGTTCCACTCTAGTATTGGCATGGCTCCGTTTGAAGCCTTATATGGGAGGAAGTGTAGATCACCTATAGGTTGGTTTGAGGTGGTTGAAGTGGCTGTAAGTGGTCCTGATTCGGTATTTGAGGCTATGGAAAAAGTTAAGTTGATTAGGGAAAGGTTGAAAACTGCGCAGAGTCGTCAGAAGTCATATGCGGATGTTAGAAGGAGAGACCTTGAGTTTGAAGTTGGTGACCTAGTATATCTGAAAATTTCACCCATAAGGGGGGTGAAGAGATTCAGAAAGAAGGGGAAGCTTAGTCCCCGTTATATTGGTCCTTCCAAAATTCTTAACCGTGTTGGTAAAGTAGCTTATGAGATCGAGTTACCTTCCGAGTTGTCCTCTGTTCATCCAATATTCCATGTCTCCATGCTTAGAAAGCATATTAGCGATGCTGTGGTAGTGGATTCCTCTGTGAGTACTGACATTCAAGAAAATCTTTCTTTTGATGAGATTCCTGTTGAGATTCTTGATTTCAGTGTCCGAAGACTAAGGAACAAAGAAGTTCCCTTGGTCAAGGTGTAGTAGCGAAACCAATCCGTTGAGGGTGCTACTTGGGAAGCTAAGGTAGATATGCGATCCAAGTACTCGCACCTATTTTTTGCGAACTCCAATCAAGACGAAGGTACCGTTCTTTCCTAAATCATGCACTTTTGATAAAAGTTGTAGAAGTTCAGCTGTCATTTATTATGTGTTCAGCTGTAGTTTCTTGAATTTATGCATTCTATGTTGCATTTGGAGTGAGAAACGATGTGGTGACGAGTCTAACGAATGGTTTCAGCTGTATTCTCTATTCCCTATCTAATCTTGGCATGTCTAGCATCATTCGAGGATGAATGTTTCCATGGGGGGATGATGTAATACCCCAAAAAAATTTTCATTGAAATTTTGTGCGTAAACGTGTTGGGTTTTATCTTCTAGAATGAATTATAAATTTTTCGTGTGGAATGTCTTAGATTATGACCAACCATTGCGTAGAGTATCGAATAAGATTTCCAACAATATGTGGATCATCCAAAGCGGACACCTGAGCGACGAGTTATGAACATTCCGATCAAACCGTGAATAGTAGTGAACAGTAAAACGTGCAGGAAAAAGTACTGAGGCCTAACATATTTTTGCTCCAAATTTAAATGATCATAACTCCTTGTACATAATGATCTGGGTGATCTACTATATATCAACGGAAAGCTCTGTGGGTCCTCTTTCCAATGAAATTGGTTTCATCCAATTTGTCTATCGGAGCAAAAAGTTATAGTCGGTCTACTTCAACCTATCAAAAGCAAATTTTTGGGTCAAGTTCAAATGGTCATAAATCCTCGTACACAATGATCTTGGTGAGATATTATATATCAACGGAAATATATAAGAGTCTTCTTTCTAATGAAATTAGTTTCATCTAATTTGAATATCGGAATAAAATGGTATGGTTGATCTACTTCAGACTATCAAAACAGTCCACCAAAAGGACAGATTCGAGATTTTTTTTTTGATTTTTAGGGGCATTTTGGTCATTCCCCCTCACCCAAAATTTGTCCAAACCCTATATTAAAGCTTATTAGAAGTATTTTTCTATGTTATATTTTATCAAATTCCCTCAAAAAGAAAACCCTAAGCTCCTACATCCAACTTCAAGAACCTCCAAAGTTCACCATTAATTCTGCAAATTTATTCAAGATTCCAAGTTCCTAGTTCAAGAACTCCAAGAACCATCATTCAAAGGCACGATTAACATCTCAAAAATGAGTATCGATCTAAAGTTCATCATTCAATGTATGTGGGGTTTTTCAACAAGAACTTTCTGTCGTTCTTGTGCCCAAAAGTAATTTTCTTTATAAAGGCATGATTTTTATTTGATTTTTAGGAATTTAAAGCATGAACCCATATCTTATGATGATTATTATGAAATCTTGATGTTTATAATTTTGAAAGATGAATTTACATGTGTGGAGATGTAAAACATAAATCTTGAACGATATTTATCATGATTTTGATATTTGGGTCGTGAATCCCCATTGGAAATTGTGTTTTTTTTAGAAAGTGTGTGTTATAAGCACATTGATGTTGAATATTTGAAATATTTTGAATAATTTGACCTTTTGGTCTTAATGGAGTTGTTTTGAACTCGAGTGTGAAAGAAATCCACAACGTGGTTGATTTTGATAGATGGGAAGCATGATGGCTCCCGATGTATATTTATATATTACTGAAATTGTTTTATTATGGATTGTCTTTAAAATGATCTGAGCTAAGTCCGGGAGAAATCTTTAGTACCGAGTGGGAGGTATAAAGCGACCTTACTTTTCTAGAACTACGTGCCCCCGTAGGAGTGAGCCTGAGGCTAATTTATATAGTGATCACTAGTTTGTGTGGGTTTGATATCGATAGTCCTACTCTGATGGCAATAATAGGATGGATCTCCCCAACGTGGTTGTACGTTCAACTCCATGTAGCTCACATGGTTTATGTCGATTATAGGATCTCCCAGTGTGTGTGTGTTTCCTTGTGTCTATGGTGAATGGTGAAGTGATTTGAAAGTGGAATTGTGAAAGTTATTCTTTCAAAAGATTTAAATGATATTTACATTATGAGAATTGATATTCTTGATGAGCTAAAAGTGATTGACAAATTTTATGATGACTCACATGTGTTATTGTACTTATTTCACCCTCTCATAATTATGATGATTTTCTTCGGGCTATGTAAGTCTTTCATACATCCTGCATATTTCATATAAATATTTATGATGATGATGTTTATACAACTACATACACCCCCATATACTCAGTTTCTTTCTATGGTACTGACCCACATCTTTGGATGTGTGCTGCATTTTCTCGGAATGTAGGTTTAGGTGCTCAGTTCCAGGTTCGACAATGATTCTTCAGGTACGCTGTTCTACATCCTCTGTTGTGGTGAGTCCTCATATTCCGAGGACGTGATATCTGATGTTGGTTTCACGAAATTATTTACATTTGATAACTGAGTATGAGTCAGTTGGGGCATGTCTCAATGGCTCGCTGGTTTTATTGATTTTCTTAGAGGCTTATCAGACTAGTATAGATGTTCGGAGTTGACTAATAAGTCGTATTTTGTTATCTTTCTGAAATTCTTTTATTCTTGGATGATGATTACTCTGTTGATATTTGAGGGTTATTTATGGAAACCCCATTGATTTGTTTTGAACTGAATGAAAATGGCTCAAAGGGTTAGCTTGGGGCTACTCGTAGCCTCAAGCACCGTGTGACGCTCCGAGACCCATTTTTTGGGGCGTTATAGTAATAGTTCGCAGCGGCTGACGGCGAGGAAAAAGGGAAAAGGAGGTCAATGTCGGCGGGTTTTCACCATTTTTTGGCGAAGAGGGTTGCCGGAATGGCGCTGGGACGGACTAGTTTTGGGTGGTTTTGGCGATTTTCAGCGATTTGGTTCACTGATGGAGAGGATAGATCGGTTTTGGTTGGGTTCTTGTCGGACCTGGCTGGATTCCGACAACAGATATACCAACGATTTCACTAGTTTTTGAGTCTCCTGTGGAAAATAGTATTTTTGATGAGATTTCGTCGGACACTGTTCTCTCATCGTTTCTCTCTTAATCTTTCTTCTCTCTTCCCATACTTCCACTGATTTTTATTTCTTCTTTTTTTTCAATCACAAGGATAGGCGTACATAAGGTGTATGTTAGTGTGTGATGTGTAGAAAATGATAGAAAATATTCTTGTTGCTGCTAAGAAATTTGTATATGAATTTTATTTATGTTAATGTGTATGAATCTGTGTATTGTATGAAACAGTGTAATACATGAATATATTATTTTCTAGGTTTAAACATATAACATTCAACAATTTAAAATACAACACATAATAACGAATAAATTTATGTAACAGATCATATACACATACTGAATAATACATGAAAACCATCTAAGCAAACTTCCTTCATTCTTTGATTCACACTTTGATTCACGATAAAACTTATGAAATATGGTACAAGATGAGATAAAAACCTATATTACAAATTGTACTAAGTATCTGTGCAAGAATGTTGTCACCGAAAAACTCAAGCAGGAACTCTGAACTTCAAATCTTTTCTTTTTTTATTTTTTCTCTCTTTTCCTGATCTTTTCTACTCACTTGTTTTTCTCCCTTTTTTTTTCTACTGGTTTCTCTCAATTTCTGTGTTGTCTGATGTAGTGTGTAATACAGTGTAAAAATACGTAGTTTTTCTTTTTGGGGGGGTGGGAATCCTTTAAGTAGAGGGATTTTGGGGGGGAAATGAGAGGAGTAGTTATCTATTAGGATAGGATTTTTTGAATTTGGAAAAAATATATATTTTTTTCTTTTTTTTAATTAAAGACAATAAAATAATAAAATAATAATAACAATAAATATAATAATTAATTGATTTTATATTAATCAAAACATAATAACAATTTATAAATAGACAAAAATAAATATAACAAAATAGTATTAAAACTACTAATTTATTTAATAAAATTTAGAATAAATAGTATATATATATATTGAATTTTTGTATTATTTTTAAAATTAGGATAAAAATAAAAATAAAAAAATTTTAAAATTAAATTTATTTAATTATTGATTTTTTTAACTAAAACTTTATTAAAACTAAAATAAAATAAGAAATTAAATAATATTATACCAAATATTAATATTTAAAATCAAAAATAAATTAAAATTCGAGGAGGATCAAAAATCACGTGTCTATATTTTTGCCCCTCTTTGTGTGGAATCTCGAAGAGTTTTCATACAAAGAAGTACACAAGATATAATTTTTGACCCTCTAATTATTTGAAAGTTAAGGATAAAAATAAAAGGAAAAATGTGACCGAGTCCTAGTTTTGGACCTCCTACCTATCCCGGGCTATAAGGAAATCAGTTCACGAGTAGTTCAAAGGTAACATGGTAAGAGAAAAAGTTAAAGTCGAGTGAGATTCCGTCGAGTTTTTGGTTGACGACTTCTGCCTTTTACATTCAAATGACTAACAAAAAATGAAAAATACAAATGAAAATTGTAATCTCTAGAATCTTGATTCTACTCTTTGCGACTTGATTTTGAAAATTCACCCTATTCTTCAGGCAAGATCCGGACTTGTTATTCTTCACTCTCTCGGGCTCCAATGCTGCTTGAATTACTAAAACAAGGAAGTACGACTCAATGCCACTTGAATTACCAAACCAAGGAAGTGCGTCTCCTTACAAATATCGCTTGAATTACCAAAATAAGGAAGTGTGTTTCCTTATCGATGACGCTTGAATTACCCAAACAAAGAAGTGTCTCCTTACAAATACCTCTTGAATTACCCAAAACAAGGAAATGCATCTCCTAACAAATGTCTCTTTAATTACCCAAACAAGGAAGTGCGTCTCCTTACAAATGTTGCTTGAATTGTCCAATCAAGGAAGTGCGTCTCCTTAAAAATATCGCTTGAATTACCCAAATAAGGAAGTGCATCTCCTTACCACTTCCACTTGAATTACCTAAATTAGGAAGTGCGTCTCCTTACAAATGCTGCTTGAATTACCCAAATCAGGAAGTGTGTCTCCTTATAAATGTTGCTTGAATTGTCTAAACAAAGAAATGTGTCTCCTTACAAATGTCGCTTGAATTACCAAATAAGAAAATGTGTCTCTCCATAAATATTGCTTGAATTACCAAACAAGGAAGTGCTTCTCCTTACAAATATTGCTTGAATTACCAAACAAGGAAGTACGTCTCCCCACGAAGGTTGCTTGAATTACCAAACAAGGAAGTGCGTTTCCTTACAAATGTCACTTGAATTACCAAACACGGAAATGTGTCTCCCCACAAATGTTGCTTGAATTACTAAACAAGAAAGTACGTATCCTTACAAATGTTGCTTGAATTACCAAAAAAGGAAGTGCGTCTCCCCACAAATGTTGCTTGAATTACTAAACAAGGAAGTGCATCTCCTTGTAAATGTTGCTTGAATTACCAAACAAGGAAGTGCATCTCCCCACGAATGTTTCTTGAATTACCAAACAAGGAAGTGCGTCTCCTTGCAAATGTCGCTTGAATTAACAAACAAGGAAATACGTCTCCCCACAAATATTGCTTGAACTACCAAACAAGGATGTGTGTCTCCTTACAAATGTTGCTTGAATTACCAAACAAGGAAGTGCGTCTCCCCACAAATGTTGCTTGAATTACCAAACAAGGAAGTGCATCTCCTTATAAATGCTGATTGAATTAACAAACAAGGAAGTGCGTCTCCTCATGAATGTTGCTTGAATTACAAAACAAGGAAGTGCGTCTCCTTGCAAATATAAACTGACTTAGTCAGACTAAGAAGTGTGTCTCCTAGGGATTAAATGAAATGAATCAACTAGAAAGTGCGTCTTTTAGGAGTGAATGATTCAAGTTAGGAAGTGCATCACCTAACAAATGTGACTTGAATTATCCAGATTAGGAAGCGCGTCTCCTAGGGGTTGAATTTTTACCATAATTTAATTATCAAAACTGTGCAACAACATCGCTTCCTGCATTTGTGGAAATAAGGCATTGCAACCCTCGATATTTATACTCTAAAGTTCTTAATTTGAAAGTAACATGTTTCCTGTTTCATCGAAGAAAATTTGTGAGTTCAAAAACATAGTGGTAGGTTTGTGGCTTTAGCTTTTGTGGCAATTAATCTTGCCCTCATCATATTTAACCTTGTTTTCAATCATTATCATCCTTCACCAACTTGATGCATCATTGACCCAAACTCATATTATCAAAAGTAGCTTTGAAACAAACATAGTATTTCTGCTTTGCCATGGTCCTCAAATAAACCCTTTTAACCCTGGTATTTCCATGAGTTCCCAGACTCTTCTATTGATAAAACTTTCTGCATGTCTTATTTCAGCTCACAATCATGTCTCTTTCACGTGTTGGGTTTTTATCTACTTTGTGCAATTGAAGAAGTTGGTAGTAAGTTTTGACATCATTTCTTACTTGTTTTGAAATGGACTTGACTCAAGGACATGAGAAAAATAATAATGATAAAATATTTTTTTGAATAACTGACTCAAGAAGAAAAAAATAGAAATATAGAGAAGGAAGAAAAGACAATGAATGTCTCTTTCCAAAAAATTAAAAAAAAAATAAAAATAAAGAAAAATTTATCTGAAAATGATAGTCAACTCTAATGATTATGACATATATTTTGAATTAAACAACCTGATCTACCCACACTAATTATTACAACTCTTGTTCACTCATTGAGTTTGAAATGGAATCAATCTTGAATATGTTCGCTCTAGATCACAATTCTCCTTTGGCTAGTGGCACCTTAATGGGTTTTTGCCAATGCCTATCTCATTTTCATTTCTTTCTCATCTCACTTTCGCCTTATGGTGCCCAAAAAGGTTTTCACCAATAAGACTCTCTCATTTTTACTCATTCATTTTTTTCATCTTTTTTTTCTTTTTTTTTGAAAATAATGCCTAAATACGAAACATCATATACCCATAACATGTTTAGCCTTGACATTCTCAAAAATCGATCTGAAGGTCTTTCTTTGGTTGTAACTTGACTTTTAGAAAGGGTTAGAAAGAAAGGTCGGCATGAGTCTCAAAAATTTTCATAACATTAGGTGAAACATACAACTTTTGGAATCGATTTTTGTAAGGAAATAAACTTTGTCCCAGTTTTATTTGATTCTGGATAATTTGAATTTTCTTTTGGTTGGACCGAACCCCAGAGTAGGGCTGCCTACGTATCTTGTCACATCAAGAATCAGGTCAAATGTAGTTCAGGCATCTTGTTCTTTTTCTTGATTTTTTTTCCTGACTTTTCTCTCCTTTTCTTTTTTTTGAGAGAGAGATATATTTTTCCCGACTCTATTTTTTCTTGAGAGGGCTGACTTCTCAATTGCTCAGATTGATAACTTAGCCACTGATTTGCATATCAACATGACTAGAGCTTCCACCACGATTAACATCCTGCACCATAATTAATTTATCTTGAATCATTCTTTCTATTTCTCTTTTCAAAGCATGACAATCTTCAGTACTATGACCATGAGCATCAGAATGATATACACATCGTACATTAGGATCAAAGTTTCTTGATTGTGGGTCAGGGGTATACCCAAGAAGAGGAGTGATCGGGTCCTTTTGTCTCTGTTTCTGGAATAAACTAGTATATGATTCTCCAATTGGTGTGTAACTGTCCCTTAGCTTCTGCCTCTTTTCATTATTTGGCTTAGAGCAAAAATCAAGTCTGGAGGGGCTTGGGTATGTTTGGGGAATTAGAGAATGATTTTAAGGGGTTGGTGCACGCCATTGCGGGTAAGAAAGAGTCCGAACATATGGTTATGCATTATAGATAGAATACTGAGGAGATGGAATGGAATATAATGGATTTTATGGTGGAACATAGTGTCGTGGATGGTTATATGGGTCTTGGACATAAATTTGGGACTGAGATTGTGGGTAAGGGTGACGCACACCTCTCTAATTTTATCATGGACCTGGTATAATAGTTGTTACATCCTCGTTTCTTTTGTTTCCACCAAAGCTTCCTGAACCACTTTGAATTGCTTGTGTTGTTGCTTTTAAGCGGTTTGGCTGATAATATTTTCGTACTTAATTTTACTCTCTACCATCTCTCCAATTTTAATGACCTCGATAAATATGTTTCCAATAGTAGAAAGAAAATAATGAAAATAATCAGGTTCTTGTGCCTGCAGAAAGATATCAATCATTTTAGACTCTTTTATCAATGGTTTGACTCTTGCAGCCTGTTCTCTCCATCTGATAGCATATTCTCAAAAACTTTCAGTTGTTTTTTTCTCATATTAGTTAGTGTGGTGCGATCTGGGACTATCTCGATGTTATATTGAAACTTTTGAACAAAATCTCGAGCCATGTCATCCCACATGTGCCAACAGGAAATGTCTTGGTCAATAAACCATTCATAAGCTACCCCTTCCTAGCTTTCTCCAAATTAAGCCATGAGCAATTTTTCTTTTCCTCTTGCTCCCCTTAATTAATTGCAAAACTTTTTCAAGTGAGCTACAGGATCGCCATGACCTTCGTATTTGTCAAAATTTGGCATTTTGAATCCCAAAGGCAAATGGACATCAGGAAACATACACAAATCCTAGTATGAAACACTCTTTGGTCCTCCCAATCCTTGCATATTTCTCATACTATGCTCCAAGATTCTTACTTTTCTAGCCATCTCATTTTGTTCCTCATTCTTAACAATCTTTTCAATCATGATAGGAAAATCATATTGATGAGCATGATAATGTGGATTTTGAGG
This sequence comes from Capsicum annuum, assembly GCF_002878395.1. NCBI lineage: Eukaryota > Viridiplantae > Streptophyta > Magnoliopsida > Solanales > Solanaceae > Capsicum > Capsicum annuum. The sequence continues at coordinate 35,597 of NW_025873880.1, read as the reverse complement.
TTTGAAAGTCATTTCAAGAGGATAAAATAGATCATGACTTGGTTCCCCCATATTCTTCTGTGCTATTGATTGAAGACCCATAGTAGTTGGTGCTACAGAAGTGAAAAATGGGTTATTTGTGACAGGCAGATTTGGTGGGCTCATGGTAGAAGTACCTATAGCGCCAGACACATTAGCATATGGGCCGAATCCAGGCGGGTAAAATAGATCGCTAGTTTGAGCTTGAGCAGGATTTGGATTATTCATATTCATAAGTCCAGGGATTGAGTAAGGCGGGGATTGTCCATTTAACCAAGCTTGGTACAGTTCCGCCATCTGTTGTTTCAATAACTTAACCTCTTCCACTGATGTTAATTTTGGCGAAATCAACTGATTTTGCTCCTCCTCACTGTCAGACCCTACACCCTCTTTGCGGGTTATTTTTCCTTTTTCCTTATATCTAGTGTTGTATAGATGTGATGCTAGTTTAAACAACAAACCAACCACCAACTACTTTATCTTTCTGTTACCAAGTAGCAAACAGGTGAGTGTTATATATTTAACACATTATAATGTCACGTTGTATGTTATGCTTCTAGATGCATTTTCCAACCTATTAGGGAAGACTTTATGTTTCATCCTGGCTTTCTAGGCGCACTTTTTTGAAAAATTTTGATCGAACCCTTTAGAGGGTTGCCTACATATCATGCCAAGACATGAATCAGATCTTTCATAGTTCAAAAAAATCAAAGATACGAAGAAATATACTTTTTTATTATTATTATTATTTGAAATATAAGAAATAAATTTTTTATTTTTGAATAACATTTTTAATTTTTGAAAATAATTTTTTTCTTCTTCGTTTTTTTTAGAAGGAAAGACATCTAATTTTTTAAAATCACCGAATCCATTGAGGACTGCCTAGATATTTCATTAAAATGAGAATCAGGTGTGCGTAGTTCTTGAAAATTATGTCGTACAAAATTCAGCCTCAAGACCGCTAATGGTTCAGGGCTGTTAAGATTTATTTATATTTTTTATTTTGTAAAAACTTAACCTCACGATCCCTAAAGATTCAGGGCTATTAAGATATATAAAAATATAAAAATTTGACTTGAAGAGTAGGAAAACAATTATAAAAGTAATCATATTTTCAAAATATTTCCTAACAAATCTACGAATAATTTTTCAAAAGATAGGGTCGTATCCTTGGAAGGACTTCCTACATATCTCACAAAGATATGAGAATCAGACCCTCGTAGTTCATGAAGACCGTAAAACTATGTTACTAAAATTTTTCTTTCTCTTAAAAATATATATATATTTTTTAAAATGATTCACTAAATGTGAGGATAATTTAATCTCTTGCATTATAAAGTTGCCTAAAACCGATCGACAAACAAATAGCCTTCTAAATAAATGTCAAAGAGCACGTAGGATGTACATGTTGGTCTTTATAAAGTAGGTCACCTGTTCTAAACAGAATCGGCCCCTGTGCCGAGTCCCGCTAATTCAAATGCATATGATGCAAATGAAGCGGTACCTAATAGGGATAACTAGATTCTGAGTTTTCAGTTCTTCTAGGTTTAAGCCTAATAGGGATAGGTGTCTAGATTGGCTTACCCGAGCGGACACTCGAGCTGGGGAGGGACAACTTGGTCGGTAGCAGGGAAACACCGCCTTCGTTGTCGATCGGAACCCCGCCTAATATGTGTAACTATAATCTTTCACCAGGTGGCTATTTCAAAAGAAAGTTAGGATACATACGCTGCATTCCTTCTATCCTATTTCAGAGACTCAGAAAGGGTGTGCAAGAGAAGACAGTTTATAAATACAGTTCAATAATATCAAAGCAGTAAATGAGCAACAAGTAGCACATAAGGCCAATAAACACAAAAACAATAATAATTAAAGAAAGTATAAGTCAACATCAAAAATCTCGAATTCTAGCATTTCCCCAGCAGAGTCACCAGAGATATCACGCCTCTATTTCCGCTCGAAGGTCGAGTCGAAGGTTTTTTTCAATTAAAGTGACGGTTTTGAATAGGGATTATTTTATTTACAGAGTCGCCACTTGGAATTGAGTTATGGTGTTCCAAGTCACCTATTTTGAATCCCTAGTCAAAAGGAAATGACACTTTTATTTGGTTTACGAAAATAGAAGATCAGGTAAGGAATTCTATTGACCGAAGAGAAGGTGCTAGGCACCCCTCGAGTTCCGTGGTTCTAGGACGATCTCTTTTATTGACTTATCTCAACTTAAACTATTTTGATAAATTATGTTAAGGCCTAAAATCACTCATTTTTATTATATCGAAAACTTATCTATTATCTTATATTTAAATAAATTGGTAAAAATTAATTTTAAAAAAAAAAATCGTTAGGTGCATTATTGAATTCTTGAATTTTTAAATGCCTCAGAAAGATGCGTATACCGCATTCTTAATTGAGACGAACATTTTAAACATGCCAAAAATTTGTTTAATGTTAAAACACTAATTTGTCTTTTATAAACTCATAACAATTTATCTATTTGAATATTATTTAACTTAAACAATAAAATTGAGAAAAATTCATTTAAAAGAATAAACAATTTAATAAATAATTAATAAATTTTATTAATGAGAATAAATAATAATAATAATAAATGAAAATAAAAAAATAAAATAAAATAAAATAATAAAATAAAATACACAGATCTATTCATATTGTATTAAATATTATCGCCAAAGTTTAATCTTTTAAATTTATACTAACTCAAATCATATTTTTATCTGACAAATTAAACACAAAAATCCTAGTAATCTAATTTTGAATACAAATTAATGAAGAAAATAAACAATCCGAAATAAAAGATGCACAAATCTGTGGGAAATATAATTGTTTAAATTTAAATTAATAAGGATTCAAGCTAATGTTATATTTAATTAAAAGCTGGTAAGTGGTAGAAACATTGTCAGATAAAGGGATTAAAATAATTTTTTAATGAAAGCAAAGAAAAAACAAATTCCTTAAAGCTATCGAAAAGTAATATTTAAATTGTCAAGTTGTATAACATCATATGAAATTAATATTATTAAGGCCACTGTAAAGGGAAAATTTGTGTATATATTTAAACCTCTGCAATATTTTTTAAGAACAAAAGAAACAAGTAGCATCTTTTCCAATGGCAATATCCTTTCACCGGTGATGGCCAGATCCGATAGGACTTGAGCCGAATTTACGTGGCTGGTGGGTATATTTTGCCGGTCAGTAATAGTTCACAGCGGCTGATGGTGAGGAAAAAGGGAAAAGGAGGTCCACGTCGGTGGGTTTTCACCATTTTCTGGAAAAGAGGGTCGCCGAAATGGCGACGATATGGACCGATTTTAGGTTTTTTGGTGATTTCCAACAATTTAGTTCACTGATGGAGAGAGTCGATTGATTTTGATTGGATTTTTGCTGGACCTGACTAGATTCCGGCAACAGATATACCAGCGATTTCGCTGGTTTTTGAGTCGCCTGCGGAAAATAGTATTTCAGATGAGATTTTGTCAGACACTGTTCTCTCATTGTTTCTCTCTTAATCTTTCTTCTCTCTTCCCATACTTTCACTAATTTTTATTTCTTCTTCTTTTTTAATCACAAGGATATGCGTACATACAGTGTATGTTAGTGTGTGATGTGTAGAAAATGATAAGAATTATTCTTGTTGCTGCTAAGGAATTTGTATATGAATTTTATTTATATTAATGTGTCTGTTATCTGTCTGTATGTTAGAATCTGTGTATTGTATGAAACAGTGTAATACATGAATATGTTATTTTCTGGGTTTAAACATATAACATTCAACAATTTATAATACAACACATAATAAAGAATAAATTTATGTAACAGATCATATATACATACTGAATAATACATGAAAACCATCTAAACAAACTTTCTTCATGCTTTGATTCACACTCTGATTCACGATAAAACTTATGAAATATGGTACAAGATGAAATAAAAACTTGTATTACAAATTGAACTAAGTATATGTGTAAGAATGTTGTCACCAAAAAACTCAAGCAGGAACTCTGAACTTCAAATATTTTCTTTATTTATTTTTTCTCTCTTTTCCTGATCTTTTCTACTTACTTGTTTTTCTCCTTTTTTCTTTTTACTGGTTTCTCTCAGTTATCGTGTTGTCTAATGCAGTGTGTAATACAATATAAACATATGTAGTTTTTTTTTTTTGGGGGGTGGGGGTCCTTTAAGTAGAGGGTTTTTGGGGGGGAGGGGAATGAGGGGAGTAGTTATCTATTAGGATAGGATTTTTTGAATTTTGAAAAAATATATTTTTTTTCTTTTTTATTTAATTGAAGACAATAAAATAATAAAATAATAATAAAAATAAATATAATAATTAATTAATTTTATATTAATCAAAATATAATAACAATTTATAAATAGACAAAAATAAATATAACAAAAGAGTATTAAAACTACTATTTATTTATT
>NW_025873880.1:0-28133 GCF_002878395.1 Capsicum annuum | reverse complement strand
GGAAGAAGTACAATAGCCTAATTTTCCTACGAGGATCCTCTTCTCGTTGTCTCTGATCCGGGTCTTCAAAATGTACCTTGTATGTAAAGAGAATAATTCAAGGGTGGAATATTTGGCTCATGTCGTAGTGATAAACTGCATGATATTTCTGATCCTGTCCCAAAGCTGGACTTGATGTCGTCTACCGATCCCTATTTTCTTGCAGTCAAAGAGAAATTCTTAGTTGGGAGGGGGTGTTGATTTGTGTCGACTTGGGGATCCTGACTTTTTTTATGGAATCCTCTAATACTCCTCGGCTGCTCAATCATTCCCTAATGTGGAGTCTTAGTAGGTGGGAAAGTAAGAAAGTATTTTGAAAAAAAAAATTAAAATATATATATATATATATGTTTTTGCAAATATGTTACGTATATATTAAGTATATATAGTAATCTTTTATCGTTTTTAGATTATGACACGTTCAGAAATCCGTTAAGCCTTAATTTATCGATTATGATCCATGTGGCTTTATCCTTCAGACGGAGTTGCTTTGACTTTTTTCGATGCTACAAAAATTCTAGCAGCGAGATCGCTTATATTCTGGGGCTCTACTATGAGCAAAGGGGATTTTCCTAAAGGTAACACCAAACCTTTCAGGTTGCCCATGTATCCTTGAAGAGAAATCAGGTCTGTACATAGTTCGAGAGTAGAGAAAGAAACATACAATGCAACGACCTAGTCTTACTCAGACTGCCTACGTATCCAAGTTGAATCAGGTTATGACGTAGTTCAAATAGAATGGGAGAAATGAAAATATGAGATGCAATGACCGAGCCTGACTCACGATACCTACGTATCCAATTGGAATCAGGTCAAGCCATAGTTCAGTACATTGAAAAAGTAAAATATAAAGGGATCGAATCCAATGAAGATTGCCTACGTATCCCGCCGAGGAAAGTCAGGTCAAGCATAGTTCTGAATACAAGAAAGGATGATGTTTTTGGGTTTTTCTAAGGGAAATCGAACCCTACATAGGCTGTCTACGTATTCCGCCATGGGAATTCAGGCTAATGTATAGTTCTATTACATTACAGAAAAATGCAAAACAACAAAGAAACATCTAGTCTTAATGTCTTCAAATGTAGTACTTTTTGATGGCGTCTAAAGTTATCGGCTTTGTGCTTACTTTTTCATCTATCTTTGCGAGTATCACTACCCCTCTTGAGAGCACTCGGTGAACTATGTAAGGACCTTGCCTATTTTGTGTGAATTTCTTTTTGGTTTCACCTTGGTGGGGGAATATCTTCTTTAATACCAACTTTCCTGGTGTGAATCAATGAGGCTTGACTTTCTTGTTGAACGCCTTGATCATTCTATTTTAATAGAGTTGACCATGACAAACTGCGTCTAATCTCTTCTCATTAATAAGCATCAAATGCTCGATCCTGCTACGAATCCATTCAGCATTATCTAGACCAACCTCCTAGATGATTCTTAAAGAAGGTATCTTACCTTCTGCAGGTATTACCGCTTCCAAAATGTAAACTAACATGTAGGGAGTTGCCCCAGTAGATGTTTTGTTCGTGGTGTGATAGCTGAGCAAAGGATACGATAGCTTCTCATGCCACTCCCTGTTACTATCCACTATCTTCCTTAAGATCCTGTTAATATTTTATTTGCATCCTCAATTGCTCTATTTATTTACGGTCGATATGATATGGATTTTTGATGAGTGATCTTAAACCTTTTGGGAATCTCTTTCATCAGGTCTCTATTGAGATTGGCTCCGCTATCTGTTATGATTGTCTCTGGAATTCCAAACCAATAGACTAAGTTATTGCGAACGAAATCTGCTACCACCTTTTTGGTTACGGCCTTATGTGTTGAGCCTTCAACCTACTTTGTGAAGTAGTCAATGGCTACCAAGATATAACAGTGTCTGTTGGAAGCAGGAGGCTCTATAGGCCCAATAACATCCATTCCCAAGAAGCGAACGACCAAGGGGAACCCATCACATTGAGTTCGTTTGGCGGAGCTCGTATAAAATCCCCGTGAACTTGTCATTGGTGACACTTCTGCATGTATCAAATGCTAACCCTCTCCATAGTCATCCAAAAGTATCTAGCTCTTAAAATTTTTCTTGAAAGCATAAACTCATTCATATGAGGTCCACAAGTTCCTGAATGTATCTCCTCCAACAATCTTGTGGATTTTGAGGCATCAGTGCATCGTAACAATCTCAAATCTAGAGTTCTCCTATACAGGATTTCTCCATTGAGAAAGAAGTGATTGGACATCCTTTTTAAAGTCTTCTTCTGCTTGCCAATAGTGCTTTCTTGATATTCTCTTGCTTTGAGTAGTCTTTTAAAGTCGTGGTACTACGACTTTCCACCTGGTTCTTCATCTACATGGAAGCAGTATGTTTGTTGATCGTGTATCTCCACCTTGATGGGTTCTATGTAATTCTTATCTAGATGCTGAATCATTGAAGACAGCATCGCCAAGGCATCAATGAACTCATTTTGAATTCAAAGGATATTTGAATTCAATCTTCGTGAATCTTTTACTCAACTCTTTAACACATTGTACATAAGAAAGGATTTTGACATTCTTGGTGGTCTATTCCCCTTGCACATGATGGATCAACAAATCTAAATCTCCTATTACTAAGAGGTTTTTGATGTTCATGTCTACTGTCATCCTTAGTTCGAGAATACAAGCCTCATACTCTGCCATGTTATTCGTACAAGAGAACCTAATCTTGGCCAAGATAGGGTAATGTTAACCGGTTTTTGAGACTAGACCTGCTCCAATTCTGACCCTTTAAAGTTCGATGCTCTATCGAAGAACATTCTCTATCCATCATACGAATCTGAGATGTCTTCTCCTACAAATAACACCTCTTTATCAGGAAAGAAGGTATTGAGCAGCTCGTAATCTTGATCCACTAGATTTTCTGCGAGGTGATCAGCCAAAGCTTGTCCTTTGACGGCCTCTTGTGTTACGTACACAATATCAAACTCACTCAACAAAATCTACCATTTAGACAATTTTTCATTAGGCATTGGCTTCTGAAAGATTTACTTTAGTGGATCTATTCTTAAAATCAGGTACGTGGTATACGCAGATAGGTAGTGCCTCAACTTTTGTGCAACCCAAGTCAATGCGCAACAGGTCCCCTCCAACAATGTATACCTTGCTTCATATGGTCTGAAATTCTTATTCCGGTAGTAAATAGATTGCTCTTTTCTCCTGGTATCATCATGTTTCCCTAAAACACATCCAACTACATTATCATAATAGATAGATATAACAGCAGTGGCTTTCCCAGTTCTGGTGGAACCAATACTGGTGAGTTAGACAAATATCCTTGATTTTATAAAAAGCCTCACAATCTACCTTACTCCATGATTGATGAGGGTCATTCCTTCACTAATAGCATCTTTCAGAATGTCATCTTCTCCGATTGGAGCAATATTAAAGGCTACTGGTTTTCTCTTTTCATCTTTGTGACACCTGTTGATTTAATTCTTTTCATATGAAATAAGGTTACCTCGTAGTCCATGGTATGTCATGTTGTGAAGATCTCCGTCTTCCAGAATGGCAGCCTTGGTTTCCCAAGTTTTTGGGAGACTTCGGACTGGCTTTTGGACTTGCAGACTGTAAGGATAAATCATTCCTAGTGATTTTAGTCCGCACATGATTTTACTGAATCTAGAGAACATTGTTTCAATGTCCTTATTTTCCTCTATTTTGAATAACTCATATTCATTAACAAGAGCAATAGTTTTTGACTTTTTGACTTTAGTGGTTCCTTCATAGGTTACCTCCAGTTTGTCCCATATTTCTCTTGTTGTTTCACAGGTTGAAATCTTTTCATATTCTTCTTCGCAAACTACACACAAGAAAAAACTTATAGAATGAGCGTTAGTTTAGATTACCTCTTGTTGTTCTTTGGTGAACTCGAAGATTTCAAGGTCTTCTATATCAGAACTACTAGATTCTTTATCTGTGTCCTTTGACTTTTCCTTGAGTCCTGGAATTGGCTTTAGTCCCCTTTTGATGACCACCTAGGCTTGGAAGTCGTTTGATTGGACAAAGATCCTGAACCTATTCTTCCAGTAAGAGTAATGTTGCCCATTAAAGTAGGGTGGTCTTGAGGAACACTGACCATCCTGAAGGAGAGCATCAAGAATATGATAACTGGTCATTTTGATCTTTTCTCACACACGATTAAGTAATGATATTTGTAAGACCCATTCTAATACCAATTAAAATTCAAGGAGGGGGGAGGGTGAATTGAAATCTTTTTTCTGTGAGTCGACTATCGAACCTTCACAATTGACTCACCTGCAGATCAGAACACTTCACAAAAAAATCAAATTCAAAGTAGATAATCAAGAAAATAATAAGAAGTAAAGTAATAAAACAAAGATTTATCCTGGTTTGGCAAAGAAAATAATAACGTCCTGTCCCCTTGGGTTTCAAAGTTTCCTTAGATCGTTGAAAGTTTTGCTCGAGTACAATGATAGAAAATAAGTTTTGAAGACTTATTTTCCTCTTCAAATCTTGTGACACAACTTCAGTTGATGTTACGAAGTTGACTCGATCCTACTCTTTATATAACAAATGTAAACTAAAGTTACAGAGCTTTGTAAGACTAAGAATGAGACACTTTTTATTTTCTCCTTGAAGTTGCATAAGTAGTGTCTGTCTTCGATCTTCTTCTCTTATAGTCTTCGGCTGCTAGTTGTCATAAGAAAACCCAAGAGAGTTCTTCTCAATCAAGGATTTTAATTAATTCCTTGATTGAGGAAAGTAGCCGCTAGATGTGTCCATATCAGATATGTACATATATGGCTTTAGATCACGTCCATATCTGATATGTCCATGATCTATCCTTTCTTTTAGTCTTGATGTCCATGTGACAGTTGTGTTCTTTCTTCTTTTGTTTAGATCCTGATTGATTTTCTAACTGATCTAATCTGCCGTGATTATGGGATGGTGATTCTCCTTCAATTTTCAAGATATTAATTTTCTTGCCATGCTTATTTGAGTGTCGTGATATTCTTATAATTGAATGTCCCTCCTTTCCTAGAGAGGTCTTCAACATCTTTTTTTATTCTTTTACCATCAGTGATCTTCCAGTATCTTGCATATTTTTTCCTGAAAAGATTCATTCATTATTTTGTCATTATTAAAATGTTACCTAAGAAGACTAACACTATAGTGGTTATGACTCCTCTTGACAACTTGTATGGTCTGCTTACAAGTCGTCATCAAGAGTCGTAACCACTGGCAGCTTTGACAGTACTTCAGTAATTTGGCCATAACTTTTCACCCCCGTATCAGATTAAGGAGAAATTAGTATCGTTGGCAAGCTAATTTAATTATATATATGTTGGAGTGTTTTGAGATCAGAAATACTCAGTAGACAAAATGTTATGCTCGTTTGAATCTAACTATAGTCATATTCTTCATAAGAACTTAATCGCTAAGGGATGTTTCGACTTGTCTATAAGTTAGGAGCTATTTGGGCTCTTAATATATGTCTGAGTCACTCGTAAAACTACCAAAACATAAGGATTGATTTTTGGATCCTTTACTGGTCAAGATACGAGTCATCATAACACCTCGTAATGTCTGGATACAAGTCGTATTCTAGACTCATAACCACTGAGTTAAATTCTTGGATTATATATTGTGGTGACTACGAATCCTTTCATATGACTCGTAGCCACTGATTACGAGTCGTAGTAAGGAGTTGTAGTCATTGAAATTAGGTATAGATATTCACTAGAGTGGCTATGACTCACTCGTGACTACTTATCACGAGTGGTTATGACTTGTTTCCTTGAGTCGTAGCCATGGCAGTTTATCATGCCCTTTTAGGGAAATCTTCCATAAGTTTGTCATGACCTCGAATTAAGACAAGGCTTGAAGCATTGAAAAACTAACTTTGTGGCCTATATTTTGAGAGGTCTAGATCTTGAAAACTCGTGGTATTACAATATCTCTTCCCTCCCCGGGATCATTCATCCCTGAATGATATTGACTTGGCTGAAATACTAAGAAAAGGCTGAGATGATGTAAGGAATACTTATGAGCTGAATCATGACTTAATATCTAAATCTGAAACTGATGCATGTTGTGAGGAATGAGCTGAATCCGTAATTTGCATGGATACAAATATTTTACCTCATGGAAGATCCATACTTATGAAACTTCGGATAATAAGACTAGATGTTGATTGCTAAACCGAATTGCTGGCTATATAGATTGAATCATACTGAATTTTTATACTCAACTAGAGTATTTCTTCAACACTCTTTGCAAGAAGTTCTAACAACATTAGGGAGCAAGGAACTTTGGGCATGATTTGAATAATATGTTTGAATATGGAATCTCAACATGGATACAACTCTTTAACATTGAATATAGGCCTATAAATCATAAACTAAGATAGAATTACTATGCCTTAGGCAATGAAACTGCCCACTTTCAAGCTTAACCACACTTCTAAAATACTCCCTCAACTATGCTTTTTCTCTCAAATACTAGGCTCATTTGATGCCACTTAAAATTCTCACATGGGTACATATAACTATTCCAGCCAAAATCTGAGTTAAACTACATTCTCTCACCATGTTCAAGCCTAACTCGAAATCACAAGGTACTATACATAACACTGTAATACAAGTCTAAAGTTTGAATTCAATACCCCATGCATTTTCACATCTCTCATCTCAAGAATAATTCTTATTACCATTTCAACAACTAACTTCAACCTCTTACTAGGAATTCACTAGCACATAATACATTCGTCCACATATATACCGGCATGACATTTAAGCCTATCATTATAACCGCATATGAACATCTAGGAAACCAACCCACCTAGGAATTTTTCCCACATTCTCTAATGCCCTTATCAATAATATATTTCATGCACTATTCCCAAGAAACACACATGAAATTTCAAATAACCACAACATGTATCAAAAGCTTTACCTCAATAATCCTTCAAACTTATAGCCTTATATAAAACAAGCATACAAAAATCTGTCTTCAACAAGAATTATTTACTTTCCGCCATCTAAACAATTGTCCATCGCCACTATCTTTACATAAGGAAAGGTCACTGAAAGGTTATAACATGAGGACCACAATATGAAAGAAAACTATACATAACTTTGACACTTAACTGAGGCCTGAGAAATAGGCTATCCACGACATGGATTCAGTAAAGAGATCTAAACAGAGGACATACATGATATAATTTAAATTTCGTTGATCATTAAGAGTGTAGCATGAGTACGTGGAACTAAACATACTGTAAAGCATGAGTACATGAGTCATAAGCTGCATGACCTGAGTTTAGAGTTCATGAATTCATGGAATCTGATTTGTACTTTTGAGTGAACTGGAACTTCTCATACTAGGAACTGAGAGCGCACATGATTTTATAGAAAATGCATGAATATGAGCTATGATCATGGAAATGACTTGTGAGACTTGAGTAGATATCGTAATGACTAATGTACAAAAATTTATATCGAGATAAGAATGGGTCGGGCATCTTCCTCCCCTATTTATGTTCTATAATATAATGGCACACTACCAAAATTTGAGAGCCTGACTTGGTTCCTTGTTCTATTATCTCCCCCTTAAGTTTAAGCCATCATATAATAACTTGAACACATACTAACCTAGAATCTTCATAAGTATCACCACACCTTGAGTTCACACCATCTAGAATTTCAACTCTTCTTTCGATTAGCTCAATTATTCAAGTTTCAATCTTAGATTCTAACACTTAACATGGATATTTCTAATCTTTTTAATGAACTATGATAGCTTCCTTCATAGCCTATTAATATCACATCTCTAAACTTATATTTTTTCCTAAACCATGAGAATTACCATTACACCAATATACTCAACATCATCAACTTATAACCCATAACTTAGCTGGTAAGAACATTATATACTACATAACCTTATTCATACTTAACAACTCAAGGGTACTATCTAAGCACACACACTGTTAAAACTTAGAAATAATACAATCCCTTATTACCTTGGGTACACCTCTAGATCATATGCACATCATCATACTTAATTTTAAATCAATAGACTTAAATTCTTGGATCCACCATTTCAAGCCTACTGGTTCACTTTTCAGATGGCTAGCCCTATGGACACAAAATCTAGTAAATCCAGATAAACACTATCCTACTTTACTGCTGTTAAACTTCTAGGTTCATGATTCTAACTCTAGATCATATGTTGTCATAGGATTCTGAGAGGGGATCTGAGGGTATTTATGACTTTGGCTTAGTGCATGATTTTCATGAACATGAATAAACACTCTTAAATTTTAGAAATTAAGGGCACTAATGGGATTTTTTTTATCAAACATACAATCCCATAACTGTCTGTGGGGGTGGATTAGGAAAACTCTATCAGCAGGAATTTAAGTTTGACTGTGTTTGTTACCTCAAAACTAAGGCAGAGTCGGCATGAATGGAGCATGGTGAGAATCTGTATAAGTTTATTAGAAAATATCTAAAGAGCGCGATATGAGATATGAATTAAGGAAAATATTTCCTAAGTTCCCTGTAGCCTCTCAATAAAATATACAGGTATCTTCATACAGTTTGCCGGGATTCTACTAGAAACAGCTTCATAGACACCCTAGGATACTTAAAACTTGTGCTCTGATACCAAGTTTTTTATGCCCCGAGCCTACCCTCTAGTCGTAACACAGTGCTTAAAACCATAAGTAATCCCAAGCTAAACCATGTACTGGCATAGTATTTGAGTAACTAATTTAGAATGTATATAATAGCTAAATTTTCTAAATAGAAGCATACTCATAAGATAATCTGGATGAATGTAATACTGATAAATTTTACAACCTGATAAATCTGAAGAAAAAACTTGAATTACATATCATGACTCTGACTGACTATCTATGAAGCCTCTACTGTACTGACTGTAGGTGGCTGGGAAATGCCCCCAACTACCATAAATCAATACATAAGAATAATAACAATACAATACATGAACTAAAACTGACTGGAGTCCACAAAATAAGAGAACTTATCACGTGTTGGTTGAAAGATGAAAACTGTCACTACATCTGGTACCAACATCATGAAGGAATATAGCCATAAATGTGTATACGTGGTCAGTACTTTAGAATGTATTAAGTATATAGGGATATGCACTAAATCATTAAAATATTTTAAACATGATTTAAAACTGGGGATATAAGTTATTTGTTGAAACATACATTTAAAATATGGCTATACGTGAAAACTGTAAATTATAGTGAAGTTTATAAATTCATGAGCTAAAAATAATTCTGTAAGTTTAGAAGTTGTAGAAACATGAATACTATATGTAAATATCGTAAAAAGTTGAATAGGCAACAAAATTGTACTAAGGATCATGTATGGATACTGAGCACGAAAACATGAACATGTAAGATCATTGCAAGACCAAGTAAAACATATACCGACATGTTTTGAATAACTGAATAATCTATAGAAATAGATACTGAACATGAAAAATTGAACATGTAAGATGATTGCAAGACCAAGTAAAACATGTATTGACATGATTTGAGTAATCTGTAAAACTGACTAAATAACTAGTAATCTGATTACTTGGTCAAGAAAATCTAAACTGATATAAATAGAGTACTGACTAAGACTGTGGGAGGTATCATGTAACAGATATGCCCCAATCTGACCTAATCAGGGTCCAACCTGTAATTCCAGTTGGAAGGGTATCAGTACCTTACCATGGGTACTAACACTGGTTGTATAGATCCACTAATATGGTGTAACTAAGGACTAGGTTGTCACTCTCTACTGGCAGGTTCACCTAAGAGAACTTCAACCCTCCACTGGCAGGAAGACCTTTCAAAACCTATGCTGGCTATGTAGATCTAGAACTCAGGGACTGCTACTAAAGGTCACACCCTCTACTGACAGGTGATCCCCCATCCCTGGGTTCATTCGGTGCTAAATCTTACTCCTAACGGAACTGACACAAAATATAACTAATACATACATTGATAACAGATCTGCTCATATAAGGTGTTTTGGAAAAAATGCAGTGTGTGTATAATCTGAAGTAACTATGAACATGTAAACTGATATATTTAACATAAAATAATACTAGTGAGTTCATTATTAAAATGATGATCTGAATATGGTGATAAAATCAAGATTCTAACTTACTTGTTACTTGAAACACTAAAACAAGAGTAAACACATAGGTATTGAGTGTTCATAACACACCAACACAAAATGATATAAAAATAAGATAAACATTGGTAGAAAGTCATAATTTCAGAGTCCCAAAACATAATACATTTCAATGAAAGAATGAGGTGTATGAATTTGAACATGGGGATGAATTGAACTTGGGATGATATCATGTTTACATGGTTTAATACATAAATTCGAGAATTTAACATGATATTGATTAAACGTGATGTGGGGGTTTGAAACTTCAAGTATATAAGAGCATGAATCACATAGGTTAGAACTATCAACATGACTTGAATTTAAATTAATGATGGAACATCTATAATTTCATAATTTCATTGAATATTACCTAAGTAATTGAAATTTTAAGCATAAAATAACCTAATTTACATGGAATACACATTGATATGACTTGAATTTTGATTTATGAAGAAAAGCATGGATTAATTTATCTTGAACATGTATATTTTCATCAAAAGAGGAGAAATTCATACTTCAAACCAAAAAAAGGATTTTTGGGCTCAATGGATGGAAGGAACTCATTGATGAATACCCCACATAACTGATTATAGAAGCCTTGGGTGAATTTCTTGGAATTGGGTTTGAACTTAAAGAACCCTAGATGCTTTGGAGAAGAGATAAAATCGCCCCTTTTGATTTCTCTAAGTGGAGTTATGGTTAAATAATGAATTTGGGAGATTTTTGGCCTTTTTAAGCCTTAAAATAGCTTAAATGACGTATTTTTAGGGTTAAAAGAGTGGGAAAAGACCAAAAAAATCCTTAGGAACCGTCTGGAATTGCCTAGAAGCTGTCCCGATGAGTTTAGGCACGACTCATAAGGTCTGGGTACAAGTCACCTCTTGAGTCATCACCAGGAACCCAGATTTCGACCCCTAATGTCGTGGTTACAACTCCTCCCGACAACTCGTATGATCTTCTTACAAGTCATCATCAAAAGTAGTAATCGCTAGCAACTTTGACTGTGCTTCAGTAATTTACCCATAACTTTTCATTCCAAAATCGAATTATGGCCCAATTAATATCGTTGGAAAGATAATTCAATTATCTATCTGTTGGTATATGTTGAGCTCAAAAATACTTAGTAGACAAAAATATATGCTCGTTTAAAATGATAGTAATATTCTTCATAAGAACTTCATCGCTAAAGGATGTTTCAACTTGTCTATAAGTTAAGAGCTTCTGTGTCACTTGTAATACTACCAAAACATGAGGCTTGATTCTTGGATTCTTTACTGTTTAGGCTACGAGTTGTCATAACAACTCGTAATGTCTGGATACGAGTCGTATGCTGGACTCGTGACCACTGGGTTGAATTCTTGGATTACATATTATGGTGACTACGAATCCTTTCGTATGACTCGTAGACAGTGATTACGAGTCATAGTAAGTAGTCGTAGTCATTGAACTTGGGTAGAAAGATTTACTGTATTGGCTATGACTCACCCGTGACGACTCATCACAAGTGATTACGACTTGTTTCCTTGATTTGTATCCATGGAAGTTTATTAAGCTCTTAAGGGAAATCTTCCATAACTTTTTGTCATGACCTCGGATTAAGACGAGGCTTGAAGCGTTGGAAAACAAACTTCATGGAATATTTTTTAAGAGGTCTAAAGCTTGAAAACTCTGGGTATTACACTTCACTATAATCAAAATTCATTGATTACAGACTCCAAGAACTTAACTCTAAGTTCCACTGGTTGCAATAGCTCTACTACAACCACCACTACTCACTTCAACAACCTCATAATCGACTAACTCTAATCGGTTTGACCTTAGGTAACTCTGCCTAAGTGCTCTACTACCAGGAGAAAAACATTACCTTTATAAGATGATTAATTCAATTATAAAGAAAGACTTGACTTAAGAACAATTAAACTTGAAGCACACAGATTCGAAACTTGAGCAATGTAGTTTTCACCATTTTCTTGATTCACCAATTTTGCAAAAACTACTTAAATGAGAGGAATCCTTTTCTATTTGTAGTTGTGTATAAATTAGGGGTGAATTTTGATTGGACCAAGTGTCACAATGGGTACACTGCACTCCTGCATAGTTATTACCACTTCATGATGAGCCAGGGACCTAGTTCTTTAAAGACAACTGGTCATCATCAAAACATGAGATATCAAAAGTCATTTTAATTTTTTATCTAATATATTAATGACTATCTAGCTACCTGTACAAGAAAAACAAACTAAATTTACCGATTCTCTTAAATTTTATTTTAACTTATTCATTTGCAGATAACTATTATTTTTATTTTTATAAAAAGTTTTAAACATACTCAATAAAATTAAATTTTTTGTGTGCGACACGTCCATTTCGTTTGCATTATGTGCATTACGCATGCATCTTTTGTTCATTAGTAATTTTATTTTAAAAATCACATATTTATTGAAAATTAGCTTTTCTTTTAATTAATTCAATTGTAAATAATTATCACTTTTCATCTTCATCTAAGTCAATCATACCAAGAATAGGTTCTTCATTTGTATTTCGATCCGTAGTTATTTAACTCAAGTTATGAAGTACCTAAGTGATGTCTTTGATGACTTGAATAATTTCTCAAACATAACAAAGATATTTCCTATAATTTCTCTAAACTTTGTTGCTGTCCATCCATAGATTTTTAACCGCAGACTACCTCAAGTATATTTTTTTGAGTATTCAATCTGCGTTGTATTTTAGATCTTCTACAAAAAAAGTAGTATTAACTATGTCATTTTTATAAATTATATTTATGTACTACAGAGATAAATTACTCTATTATATGTGTTTAACATGAAGGTGCTACTAAGTAGTACATTTCCTTGTAAAGAAAAATCTAAATCTAGCCACTCTAAGAGGTTAGTTTATAAATAATAATTAATTTTCATATTTTATTTCTTTATTATACCTGTTTTGGTTTGAAAAGATAAAACATATTACTAAACTAAATAACAGTACAACGAGTATGAGTAGGATTTGTTTTATGACCGCGGCCTAATGTAAAGCATTAAATTAGTCATCCAATAGTCAATTTGTGTTAGAAGTTGTTCGATATATTTACAGAAATTGTCATTTTGATTTTTTCATAAAACCCAAAATCTAAATCAAAGCAACAGGGAGGTGATGATTATCATACACATCCCGGAGCTCCTTGCTCACCTAGCCTCTAAGGGGATGTGGCGGGAAATGAACCTGTACAACGCCCATCTATGGATGTCGATGGTGATGCAGCCGCCTATGAACTTCCCAGTACCATATCTGCCATTCTTCGACATCCCAACTAGAAAGTTCTAACCACCAGCTACTACCAGCCACCTCTACCACTAATGCCTCAATCCTTTCCCCCCCAACTACCCGAACATTCGAAATATAGACCCTCTTTACTACCACTAGCAAATGAACAAAAACCAGGGGGAGGGTGCTCCGAATTAGAATCTAGGTGTGATGGGGACAATGGTGGACATTCCTTATTTAACAATCCTAGCAAACTTAGCTTCGTCATCTCAGGTACCACCCTCTGCAACCACAGCTCCTTTGAAACTAGTACGTACCATAACTTGAGAAATAGAAGAAGGGTTAGAGATAATGAGGGAAACTCAAAAGAAAATATCTATACTAAAGGATATAAAAGTTATGGTGTTCAATGAAAAATACGCCAAGAAATTCATCCTTATTTTCCCCCAGAATTTAATAAAAACTTCCCTAGACATTCTTATCCCGTTCAACCCACAGATAGGGAATTATGTTTTAGTCATGAATTCGACAATGAAAAATCAAGATATCCCCTTGATCAACTCCTAAAGGGAAGTTCAGTTGATCAACCCCCTCACCTAAACAGATCAGTGAACATAATAATATGGAATTATAAGGGGGCAAACATACCCGAATTTAGGAGCAACTTTAGATCTCTTTTGGACTGGCATAGACCACCTCTTGTGGTTCTTTTGGAGACTAAAATATAGGACCATGTGGTCCTACTCAATGATTTCCCTTTCAATAGGATAATAGAGGTGCCAGTTGTAGGTAATACTGGAGGTGTTGCTGTCCTATGGGATGATTCTGTCTTAGAACTAGGTGATATTGCTACCATTGATCAAGAGATCCATGTTGTGGTGAAGGTAAGATCCTTAAACGATACTTGGTTTTTTAGTTGCATTTACGCAATCACATACATATAGAAACAAAGAGTTCTATGGGACTCTCTTAAGAACATTAAAAATAATTATTTTGGTAAATATCTAATAGGAGCAGATTTTAATGAAATCCTTCGCAATTCTGAAAAGAAAGGAGGTAAGATAATCAGTCAATCTCGTTCCCTAGAGTTTAGCGATATGATAAATTATTCTGAATTCATTGATATGGGATACAAAGGGAATAGATTCACTTGGCTAAATAAGTGTTTCAAAAAGAGCAATGCTTTAATATTCGAAAGACTTGATAGATTCCTTACCAACAGTGATTGGTTAATTAAATACCCTAACACCCATGTGCAGAATCTACCTCATACGCAATCAGATCACTGCCCCTTACTCCTCCATATATATAAAGATAACTCGTCCCTCCGCAAAAAATTGCATAGGTTTGAAACTATGTGCATGTCCCATCTAGACTTTCCAAATGTTATTCAATATGCATGGGCCAATAGTAGTACGTTGCCGCATGCAATTTCAAACTTTGAGCAAACTGCCTCTCAGTGGGCAAAGCAGACCTTTGGAATTTTTTTTTAAATTATCAATAGACTCCAAGGAATCCAAAAATCCCAAAATTACTATAACAACAATTTCCTCCAAAATCTGGAGCAACGGTTAATTAAGGATTTCAATTTAATCTTCGAAATGGAAGAAAATTACAGGAAATTAAAATCTCGTATTAACTGATTAAACGAGGGAGAATAGAATACAATTTTTTTCAAACCTTGACACTCATTAGGCGATGTAAATATCGTATTGCCTCCCTTTTGTTGGAAGACAACACTGAAATCCATGAAAAGGCTAATATCATAAATCACACAAGGGATTATTTACTATTAATATTCACTACTAACCTCCAACTTTCAAAACTCTTAAAAATTCCTAAAAGCAAAATAAGCCTCTCTAATATTAAGAGTGCTAACTTAGAAAGGGAGCTAACTATTTTGGAAATAAAAAATCCAGTGTTTTCATTCCAACCGTATAAAGTTCCTGATCCGGATGGAATACACCCTTTTTCTATAAAAGTATTGGGATATTGTGGGACCATTGGTTATAAACATTTGCATGAAAATTTTTAGAGAAGAAGCTATACCAGAGGAAATAAATAAGACCCACGTGTACCTTATACCAAAATGTAACAATGCTTCATCTTTAAAACAATATAGGCCCATCAGTCTTTGCAATACATCAGAAAAATTATAACAAACATTATAGCAAGACGCCAAAAACTTATTATGAATAAAATTATTGGACCATGTCAAACTAGCTTCCTTAAAAATAGATAAGTTGCTGACAATGCCATCATTGTGCAGGAAATTGTCCGACACTTTAGTAAAATAAAAAGGAAAAAAGGGAGTTTTATAATGAAAATAGATTTGGAAAAGGTGTTTGACAAAATTGAATGGTACTTTGTAAAACACACTCTTCAATACTTTAATTTTCTAAAGAATATTGTCAATCTCATCATGTCTTGTATCTGCACTAGCTCTACAACTATACTCGTGAAAGGTACAAGAACAGAATATTTTACACCATCTAGAGGAATAAGACAAGGTGACTCGATATCTCCGTACATATTTATCCTTTGTATGAAAGTTCTCTCTCATAACAAAAATCAATAATTTGAGAGTGGTAAGTGGGCCCCAATTAAAATATCTAGACATAGCCCCACCTTTGTCCCATCTATTCTTTGCCGATAACCTTGTGCTAATGTCTTAAAGTACAACCATTAGTAGCAACACCATTAATGAAACCCTCAATAACTTATGTAGGGTCAAACCATCAATAAACAAATGTCCAAAATTGTCTTATCAAAAAATTGTTTACACAACACTGTGATTGACATTCCCAACTTCCTCAATATTAATTATTGCAAAATTTTTGGCAAATACTTAGGGTTCTCAATTTTTGACAAAATTCCTTCAAATAGAGACTTCTATTACATCATTGAAAATCTAAAGAAAAAGCTAGTAGAATGGAAAACTAAGTTTCTGAATATAGCGGGAAGAACAATCTTAGCAAAAGTTAGTCTTAGTAATATCCCAATGTATGTCATGATATATATATAGCTTCCAAAAGGAATTACTTCAAATATTGATAGGATACAAAGTAACTTCATATGGGGTACTACAAATAAAAAGAAGAAACTTCACCTGCTAAGTTGGGAAACTATACAATGCCGAAAGAACTAGAAGGGCTGGGGATCCTAAAAAGTCTAGCAATGCTTTCAAAGCTAGCTTGGAAAACCTATAACAAGAACTTATTGTGGGCTAGAGTGTTGTGCAACAAATATGCATAAAGGAGAAACAACAAGTGGTATTAAGGGGGCAAAAAATGCCTAACAATAGTAGAAATACTTGGAAAAATATCTTGCTTGGGTGGGAAACTTACCATGAATGTTCAAGTTGAGAACTTGGTAATGGAAGGAATATAAAACTTTAGGGAGACAAATGGATTCCAAATTGTCAAACCTTGTAAAGCCCCAAAAATGAGTCCCTAGATGTCACACGATGCTGAGACTATGAGTAGCCTAAAGCAAACCCTGTAAGCTTTCTACTAAATCTGAAGCTCATAATAAAGTAAATATAGATATATAGTCAAAGCTAAAATGCAAAATTTTGTATGAGCTAAGCTGAAACCGTCTAAATATAATATCTGAAAGTATTAAACTCAAGAATCTAGTCAATCAATACTGGAAATCTGAACCATATCTAGCAGTCTGACAAGTCTCTACTACTAATAACTAAAGAGTCATTGGGACAAACCCCCAGCTAACTCAAACTGTTTGTGAATACTGAATCATCCATACTAGTAAGCTGAAAATTTGAATAACTGGGGCCCCGAACTATAAGGACTCACTAACTGTTGGGATGCAGATAGAGATGCTTAAAATCACTCACGCTACTAAAATTGAGCGCCTGAACCTACATTATGAGACAATGTAGCACATAGACGTATATATGGATCAGTACTCCTGGATTGTACTGAGTATATGGGGGTGAATGCATAAGTAAATCAATATCTCAATATTATTATAAATTTGTAAAGAATTGATGCTAAATGTAGATGACTCACATAAGCTAGAATATCTGAAAATTAAAAATCATAATCATGAATAGAAAAACATGTTTCATAGATCTAGTGAGTCATAACATTTAGTTTCTAAAAGTTGTACATGTATTCTATCTTCAAATCATGTTGTCTAAGTATAGAAATGACTCACTTTTATATCTGAAATTTGAAAACTTACATCTGTAACTAATGTTTCATATATAGCAATATCTAAATAAAATTTGTGAGCCTTTACACTTAGTTTCTAAAAGCTTTTCTATTATTCATTACTCTTTTCTGTCAGCTGTAGGGAGGTTCTTCTAACCGATATACACTATGTGAGTTATCATAGTATCCAACGTCTAGTTCCCTTATGGGAAAACCTCACGTTGGGGAGAAGTGTCATACTCTTGCCAAGGAGTATAACCTAATCTAAGTGATCATCTGTATCTGTCATTCATATAGAAATGGAAATAATTTGATAATCTGGACCTACATTGGCTCGTAGTTCTGGGCATATGAATATACCCAACTCGGGGCTAAATACTACCCCCTTTAATCTATACGTTCATTCTCTTGGAAATCCACTTTTAAAACTAATATAAGGTTTTACAATGAAAACCTCTTGTAAATCTATTCACTGTAAACTGTAGCTAAATCTGTAAAGTGAATTCCATATCTAAGCTGAGATCAAAAGATCAAAACTTTGTTCAACATCTGAATATAACAAGTCATGTATTCTTAAAAGTATAATCTTCTTAAAATAACAACATTCAAACTAGGTCTAATAACCCATGCTTCTATTTCATATCAAATCATCGTAAAACTCATGCTAAGTAATGAAAATATTGATAATTTAAGCCTAAATCTGGAAATATCAACAATACGCATGAAAATACAAAAGTAGTCATGCAATTTAACATCTAATTCACTTGAAATCTCATAATCTTGCAAATAACAATATTGGGTGCGAACCCTAATTTAAAACTCGTGGGTAATCATACAAAATCATGTAACTTTATAATTAAAAACTAGTTTTGAGCCTAAGGATGAAAGAATTATCCTTGCTGAATATCTCACATACCTTAATTGATGAAATTGATAAAGAAGATTTGAATTTGAATTCCCATTTATGCTTTTGAAGATGGTTTCTTAAAGTTCTTGAATTGGGAATCCTTAATTTTGAGCTATCTTGGAAAAAGAATGGTGGAATTTAGATTTCTTAGGGATGAAGGTTTGATGTTCTAGGGTTTCTTTGAGAAAAAATCACTAAAAAGTGAGCATAATAGGCTTAGAATAGGTTTAATCCTCTGTTATTCACGATTTAGGGCTTGGGGAAGTGACTAGATTGCACTTTGTAAAATTTAACTCGGAATTAGAAAATCCCAATTTCGGGCCCTCCCGCGATGCACTGCTATCGTGGTGGATCACTGGAAAAAGGTCGAGCACCATTTTGGCCTCTGGAACGACGCGACATAATCGCATTGCACCACTGGAAAAAAGACGAGTGCCATTTTGGCCTCTTACACAATGCGGCATAATCGTGTTGCGCCACTGGAAAAAAGACGAGTGCCATTTTGTATTCCACTGTGATGCGTTGTTTGTCCAATTGGAAATTTTTGTGCGATACAGGATAATCATAGTGAGTTACTAGAAAGGGACAAATGGAAACTGGAACTTCACCATGATGCAGGCTAATTGCGGTCTTCACTGGAATCGGACAATTGCGAATCTGTCCTTCATCGCGATGCGGTACCTATTGTAGTGCCCTACTGTTTTTACTAAAATCACCATAAATTCTCAATCGAGTATTGAATTAAGGAGAAATTGGTAACGTTAGAAAGCTGGTTCAATAATCTACAAATTGGTGGGTTTATAACTAGAAAATTCTACTCGTATCAAGAGTTATTTAGTTTCAAATTTGACATTGACATTCTAGGAGCTAAACTAAGCTAGGAGAAGTACGGGGTATTACATTATCTCCCCCTTAGGAACATTCATCCTCGAATGAGACTAGTTAAACTGAAGATACTGAGGAACTGAGGCTATATGTTGGTATGCACAACTAAAACAAACTACATGATTGAATCTAAAATATACTGAGCGATAGAACTAATCTGCGAGTGCATGAATTTACATAAAGATAACTATATAGCTGAATCTGAGACTAGGAAAGAACTGAATTATGAAAGATTGTTACCTTCGGTTGAATCTGATTTTGTGGAGAAGAGGTGAGGATACTTTGTAGGCATATCTGCTTCTGCTTCCCAAGTAGCACCTTCAATAGACTGATTTCACCACAGAACTTTGACCAAGGGAAATTCTTTGTTCCTTAGTCTATGAATCTGATGATCAAGAATCTCTACTGGAACTTCTTCGTATGAAAGGCTATTTTGAATATCTGTGCTTTCTAGAGGGATTACAATAGCTGAATCATTCATGCACTTCTTCAATAAGGACACATGGAACACTGGTTGAACTACTGACAAGTCTGCAGGTAGCTTAAGCTCATACACTACCTTCCCCACATGTCTCAAAATCCTGTAGGGGCCTATATATCGGGGAGTAAGCTCCTTTTTGCCAAACCTTTTCACCCCCTTCATGGGTGAAACCTTCAAATACACAACATTATCTACTTCAAACTCAAGATCTCTCCTTATTACATCTACATAAGATTTTTGACAACTCTGAGCTACTTTTAATCTCTCTCAAATCAACTGAACTTTGTCGATGGCTTTAAACACCATATCTAGCCCAATCAAAGTGGCCTCACCCACTTTAAACCAACCGAATAGTGATATACATCGTCACCTATAAAGAGCTTTAAATGGGGCCATCTGAATACTAGAATGGTAACTGTTATTAGAGTAAAACTCGATCAACAACAAGTGGTCATCCCAACTGCCTTTGAAATAAAGAACACATGCCCTCAATATATCCTGTAATGTCTAAATGGTCCTCTCTGCCTAATCATCTGTCTGTGGATGAAAAGCTTAACTGAGATGAACTTAGGTACCAAGACCCTTCTGAAAGGCTTTCCAAAACTGAGTAACCCTATCTGAAATAACGGACAAAGAAACTCCATGAAATCTAACCAACACTCTGATATACATCTTAGCATAATCTTCAGCTGTGTAAGATGTATGAACTAGCAAGAAATGAGCTGATTTAGTTAATTTGTCTACTATAACCCAAATCAAATCATGTTGATGATGTGAATAGGGTAACCCTATCACAAAGTCCATGTTCACGTCTTCCCACTTCCAAATAGGAATACCAAACACCTACATTGTGCCACCCGGTCTTAGGTGCTCTACCTTAACCTGTTGGCACGTTGCACACTTAGCTATAAACTCTGCTATATCTCTTTTTATACTGCTCCACCAATAAACTTCCTGCAAATTATGGTACATCATAGTGGTTCATGGGTGAATGGAGTAATGCGCATCTTGAACTTCTGCGATAATCTGCTACCTCAAATCATCAAAACATGGCACACATAATCTACTTTGGGATCTCAACACACTATATCCCCCTTGGGAGAAAACCTCTACCTTTTGATCTTTAACTGAACCCTTCAGTTGTACGAAACTAGAATCCTTATCCTGCTTATTTTTCAATTTAAAAACTAGAGAAGATTTTGAACTACTCTGTACCCAAACATTACCTTCAGCTGAGTCAACCAACCTCACACCCAATCTATCTAATTGGTGAAATTCCTGAACTAGTTCTCTTTTATCATTCTTTACATGAGCAACACTGCCCATAAATAATCTACTAAAGGCATCTGCCACTACATATGAGTTGCCCAGATGATACAACATACTCATATCATAATCCTTTAACAATTCTAACTACCTTCTCTGATGAAGATTTAACTCCTTCTGAGTAAACACATATTGCAAGATTTTGTGATACATAAACATATCAAAATGCACCCAATAAAGATAGTGTCTCCAGATCTTCAATGCAAACACAACATCAGCTAACTCAAGGTCATGGGTAGGGTAGTTCTTTTTGTGATGCTTAAGCTGTCTAGAGGCATAGGCTATAACCTTACCTCTCTACATTAAAACATAACCCAAACCAAATATATGATTTAATGTATCCAGACTTGGTCGAATTTTGTGTCTCCAATGTTGCTCCAGTGAACATCGTAGAAGCAACTCCCACCTTTCTTGTTCTTTCAATGCCCAATATATGATTTATATGACTATTTTCTTGTGTTTTGTGATGAAATATGACCATGTTACTATTGTCTATATTTGTGACTCATTTGGATAGATCTTAAATTAATTGAAAAAATATGATTGTCTCTGTTAACTGGTTTTATTGTTGTTGTTATTGGTCATTTGTCATTGAGTTTGCTGTTGTCTTGCATCTCTAGGGGCTAGTTTTGGAAATTTTTGATTGTAGCATTTATTTACACTGATAATGGACATATACTACAATACTTGGCCAATAATAATATCTATCCGTTGGATTTTTGAGTCCACTCCATAACAAAAGATAAAATTTATTTTCTCAAGTTCACTTATTTTGTATCATACATCAAGACATGGCCAATGAAGAAACTTCAGGCGTTTTTCGAGATCTCCCCAAATAAAAGAAAGATTTACATAAAAAAAATACGTAATAAAATAAATAAACACGAGTGATGACGAAATCCTTATAACATCACGATAACACAAAGGATTTTGCAATGTGTATCTTGGCAAAGTGATTTAGGATAGCCAATAAATTGAGAAACCACTTCGTAGCCATGACATATCTAAAACTTAATCCGAACCCATGCTTTAACAAAAAGATTCTATTTTTGTGTATATTTGTACACATATACCCACACATAGTTCTTAATTTATATTACTTTGTGACTAACGTGCTTGTACAGGTTCTCAAACATACTTGCCGAAAATGGCATTTAAAAGGAGAATTTTACATTTGTATTTTTCTTATAATTGTAAACATTAAATATAGTGAAAACTTTACTTTTAGGTGTCGGGTGGGGACATTCTTTATTTTCTTACATAACACATGTTTAGGCAAACTTAGTCCGTTAATATCTACAAAATTAAATTAAATTAATCAACTAATTTACACACATTTACATCATAAACATTGTGTAGTCTTTTCTTTTCAAGTAAAATCCTTATTTTTCTCTCCGTAATATCAAACAAGTATGTAGTATTATTTGCAAAATAATTTTTTCCTTTTTAGTACATAAAAGATACTTTCTTTCCGTACACCATAAAGTACTTTTCTTTTTCACATGATTTGTATGTTTTCATGCATACCTTTTACATATTTTCACAACAGTAAGTTTTATTTATACTAAATACGCATACACCTTTAAATATTAACATCTTAGGAAAAGTTTCACTTCTTTCATCTTCATGTTGTGCGATAGAGTGTGAACTCTATTAAAATATTCTTCAAACTAATCCTCTACACATTTATAGAAAATGACTCCCAAGAAAACTAACAAAAAGAGGAATGGGAACCATCAAGAACCATCTGCTCCAGCAAATCCTCTAAATGAATAAGTCCCCTATGTTGTATTTAGGGATGTTTTCACAGTATTAGTCCAGTCAATGACAATGTAGAATAACCAACCAATTTTTGGACCAGCCAACCCAGTTGTGAATGCGACAACAACTAGAGTTTGAGACTTCACTAAGATTAATCCTCTATTATTCTTTGGGTATAAGTTTGAAGAAGATCTACAAGAGTTCTTGGATAGTTTTCAAAAAGTTACTAAAATTATGGGTGTCACTTTGACTGGAAGTGCTGATTTGGATGCTTAGCAATTGCAGGGAGTTTCTCACACATGGTTCAAGCAATGGAAGGATGATAAAGGTGCAAATATAGGATCGATTGAGTGGTATGAGTTTGTCGTTTCATTCCTGGACAGGTTCTTCCCACTTGAGTTAAGGCAAGCCAAGGTGTGAGTCCTCATAACATGCATTGCTCGTATAATCGTGTAATGCTTCTAGAGTTGGACTTGGTTATGTATTAACGCAATAGGGCAAGATTATAGCATATGCCTTAAGACAACTCAAACCTTATAAGAAGAACTATCTAACTCATGATCTTGAGTTGGCAACAGTTAGTTTTACCTTAAAATTTTAGAGGCTTTATTTTTTAAAGGTTTATGTTGATGTGTTCAATAATCACAAAAGTCTTCAGTATGTGTACAGCTAGAAAGATCTAAATCTTTGTCAGAGAAAGTGGCTAGAATTATTGAAAGATTGAGATATGAGTGTCTTGTACCACCCAAGTAAAGTCAATATTATGATCAACGCTCTTAGAAGATTTTCTATGAGAAGTGTTTCTCACATTGAGGATGAGAAGAAAGAGTTAGTTCGTGAGGTTCACTAGCTTGCTAGGTTGGGAGTTCGGTTGTTTGATTTAACTGAAGGTATTATCTTAGTTTGGAATGGTTTGGAATCTTTATTAATATTTGAGGTGAAGGAAATGCAAGATAGTGATCCTATTTTGCTTAGGATGAAAGAAGTGGTTTAGAGTTAGAAGGTTGAGGTTTTCTCCCAAGATAGAGATAGTATTCTTCATTGCCAGGATAGTCTATGTGTTTCAGATGTAGATGACTTGAGACAGCGAATACTAGTAAAAGCTCACAAATCTCAATATTCTATTCACCCAGGAGCCATAAAGATATACAATAATTTAAGGGAACTCTATTGGTGAAATTAATAGAATGTTGCAAAATTTGAGGCTAAGTGTCCAAATTTCCAGCAAGTTACGGTTGAGCACCAGAGACATGGTGGTACGCTTTAGGAATTGAGCACCATAGGAATGGTGGTACACTTCAGGAAATCAACATTCCTTATTAGAAGTGGGAAGTGGTAAATATGGACTTCATTATATGGTTGCCTTGTACTCATCGACAACATAATTCTATTTGGGTTATCATGGATAGAATAACTAAGTCAGCCCACTTCTTGCCAGTTAACACTTAATATTCAAATGAATATTATGTTAAACTCTATCTTAGGGAGTTGGTGAAATTATAGGGAGTCCCTTAGTCCATTATATTAGATAGAGGTACCCAATTCACCTCTCGATTTTGGAAGACATTTCAGAAGGGTCTTGGTACCCAAGTTCATCTTAGTATGTCTTTTTACCCGCAAATAGATAGTCACACAGAGAGGACCATTCAGACTTTCTAGGACATGTTTTTAGCATGCTTGATTAATTTTAAGAGTAGTTGGGAAGATTATTTGTCCTTAATTGAGTTTGCCTATAATAACTTCTAGCACTCCAGTATTCAGATGGCCCCATTTGAAGCACTTTATGGTAAGAGGTGTAAATCTCCTGCTGGTTGGTTTGAGGTTGGTGAAGCTACTTTTATAGGGATAGATTCTGTACATGAGGAGATAGAAAAAATCCTGTTGATTAAAGAAAGGTTAAAAACAGCTCAGAGTCATCAAAAATTATATGCAGATGTGAGGAGAAGGGAGCTTAAGTTTTCTATTAGTGATCATGTCTACTGTATAGTTTTTCTCATGAAAGGGGTGAAGAGAAAGCTTAGTCCCTGCTATATTGCTCCTTATAATATTTTTAGTCCCTATGGTAATGTAGCCTATGAGTTAGATTTGCTTGCAGATTTAGCATTAGTGCATCTAGTCTTCTATGTTTCCTTGCTAAAGAAATGCATTGGTGATCCAACATCGGTTGTTCCTTTAAAGAGTATGGGTATGACAGACAGTCTCTCTTACAAAGAGGTCCTAATTGAGATCCTTGATCGTCAGGTTCATGAGAAATAAGGAGGCCGCTTTAGTAAAGGAGCTATCGAGAAATCAGTCAGTTGAGGGAGTAATTTGGGAAACAAAAGTAGATATGATGACCAAGTACCCCCATATTTTCTCTTCAAAAGACCAAGTACCCCCATCTCTTCTCTTCAAACTTATTCCCAGCTTGAGGTAATAGTTTCCCCATAATTATTTCTTTCTATCTCAAGCCACCCAGCTATTTTAAATTCATAACATGCATTTATGAGTTTGATTCAGTCCATATGTCAGTTACAGATTCAATTATCTATTCATTATTCAGCTCCTATGAGTTCACTATGGAAATTACAGCTTTTCCCCTAACACTTTAGCTTAGTTTTCATTCAATGATGAATGTCTCAGGGGAGATATTCTAAGACCCCAAAAATCCAAGTCAACATAGAACCATGCTTTGAGTTCATGAAAAAATCAAACATCATGTTTTAGTAGTTTGATAAGTGATTTAGACATATATTAAGGCCACGAATAACTTCTACCTTATAGACAAGTCAAAATATTCCTCACTAATTTAATTCTTGAGAAGAATATTTCTATAGTTAACTTTAAAAAACTCATAAATTCTCTATTACCAAGAGTTTTTTAGCTCAATACCTACCAAATAACTAAATTAGCTTTCCAATCTAGATTCACCTTATTCTGATATCGGAATAAAAAGTTACACTCGATTTACCAAGTGGGTGTCTATCTGCTAGAGCGTGATGACTTGGGTGACCTACAACGGTTCGCCGGGACAAACCGTCACCCTTAAGTAGTAAGACCAAAATTTGGTCATTTTGTAATGGTTTGAGTGATGATTGGTCATGGGAGTGACGGTCTGGCACCTAAACCATCAGTCGGTACTACACTGTTATAACATATTCAAAGGGATTTTTTGGTCTTTTTCCACTCTTTTAACACTAAAACAATGTTGTTTTATCTATCCTAAGGTTGGAATATAAGGCTAAAACACCCTAAATTCTCCATTAACTCAAAGTCTCAAATTCAATCGACGCATAGAGAGAAGAAAAGAGAAAGGGGTGATTTTCTTCTCCCAAGGCAAAAAATAAGGTTCTTCAATTACAAACTTCAAATCTAAAGATTTCATCAATGTTTTCAACCTTATGTATGTGGTATTTTATTAATGGGTTTCCTTCCATCCATTGAGTCCTAAAGTTAACTCAATATCTCAAGTTTAATTCACCTTTCAAGCTTAGAGTTTTCATGTAAAGTGTGAATTCCTTTAGTTTTTTCGTTTCTTGCTTTGACTAAACCATGAATAGATGTTTTTCCATAAATTTGAACATATTTCCATACCCATGATTATTAAATTTCATTTTATTGATAAATTCTTGATTTTGGGCATAAGTTATGAAATTTATTATTACGTTCAGATTGTATTAGTCGTATTCTTCAAAGATAGTGGCTTATGAACATTGGATGACCTAGGATTTCATGCATACATTTATGAGTGTTGGATTCTACAGTTTACATGTTATTGAATACTTTTAGATTATGCATTTATTTTTAATTTTTAGAATATTACTATCACTGAGCATTTTCAGTTATTAGTGTCATCCAGTTGGGAGTAATACTTAGCACCGAGCGAACGCAGGGAAGAAGGCTCACCCATCAGTTAGGTTGAGAACTTTAGTAGAAATACCTAAGTTTCAAAACTAAGACACCATTGTATGTTCTAAAGGTTCACCCATCATACCGGCCTTGATACCTTAGTCCTTTTGGATATCAGTTTAGTAGATCCACGTCAGTCAACATCCATACTGTAATACCCCATATTTTTCTAGCCTAGATTAACCATTAGTACATGGGTTATTCTAAATAAAATATTTGGATATAGTCTGAAATTTTTAGATTAGAGCTGTCATTACATAGGAAATTCAATTAGGTTTCCAACGATATAAAATTCTCCTAAATCCGACAACAGGGTAAGAAGTTATGTCGATTTTAAGTTCTAGTCATTAAACATCATCATTCAAGCCTATACCACATCGTGGAGTGTTTAAAAATAGCAGTTGTCAATTTTTAATGTAGCTCTACGCTATTGGCACGTTGCGCCATAGACCCAGTTCACAAATATCAATTTCCAGTGTATCAACGCGATTCCACCGCGTCGTGGTGCACTTCCAGTTCACAAATAAAGTGGCAACGCGATACCGTCGTGTCGCGCCACCAAGAAATTTCCCATTTGTCCTTTTCCTAGTGACACAATGTGATAGCTCCGCATCGCGCCAAGGGCCCAGATCAGGATTTTTCAGTTAATTTTCAGTTTTAAATTTCAAGCTTTTAAATTATTCCAGGGGTATTTGAGTCTTTTTCCACAGCTCTAGTCAGCCTTTAACATGAAAATTAACCCTAATAAACCTAGTTATACCATTATTCATTCTATTTTTCCTTAAATTAAATCATTCTCTCTTAAGACACAAAAACCTTAGTTCAAGAATCAAGGTCAATCCTCAAGAACCTTCAAGAACTTTTATTCTCAGGTATGTTAGATGTTGATTCATGGGTCTATTTCACCCATGAAGTCCAAGAATCCTTTTTCAAAGTACAAAGATGATGTATTTATGATTTCCATGTTTGGATTAAATTGAATTCTTGTATATAATATTAGTTGGGTTCCAATCCATAATTTAAATGCAAGTTTCATGAAATTAAATAGCATGTATAACAAATATGTGATTATCTTGATAGACCCTTAAATTTATTAAGTGATTAATGCATCTATGACGTTGATTTGGTATTCAATCCATGATTATGATAAGATTTATGAAAAATAGAATAGTATTTAGGGGGAATTATATGAATTACATGCT
>NW_025873879.1:32785-54084 GCF_002878395.1 Capsicum annuum | reverse complement strand
ATAGCATCCCTAAAGCACGAATTCATTCAAGAGTCATAAATTAAGGTTCGTGGGGTTTTCCTAAAATTTTATGGGCAAATAAACCATCTTTAATTCATGGTAACAGTTTAGAAATCATAATTTTTAAGAAAGTAGTTTTGAATTTATGATTACTAGCATGTTTTAGAAGCCTTGATCTGTATTTTTTATGTCTTTAGGCCTTCCCCCAAATTGATTTGAAACTATATATATATATATATATACATATATATATATATATATGCAAGTGTTTAAGGATGAATATACAATTGAGAGCATGAATCCTAAATAATCCCTCTCTTGCTATGATTTTTCCCCTCTTTTATATGATATCAGCTATGCTTGAAATGTCTTGATTATTGCTATGACTTGAATATGATTTTGGATCCAAAAGAGAGAGTTGTGCATGTTGATAAACATTGAATAAACTTTTAATAAAAGATTAGCATATTTGCCAAAAATACATGACCACCATATCGTTATTGAGACAATGAGAATCTTAGCATAGTTTTGACTTGTGCTTTCGAAAAATGAAATTTCCTATACTATTTGCATGCTTGGATGGTCTGAATTATGTTTTAATGAAAGAATCATGCATGGTACAATATGGCTCAGAATTATATAGTGTTAAAAATTAAATGAGCTTTCTGTCAATAGTGGCGCATCGCGGTGGCCCATAAAATTTGGCTCCCAGTTATATTTTTGTTTCGTCTCATTAAGGGTATATTGGGTAATTTCCACCCCCTTGTTAGCTTAAAATCGAGATTTTTCTCCCAAGTGACCTCATTATTCATATTTTCTTCAAAAATTCATAAGAACACTCTCTAAGGTTTCAAACTAAAAACCAAAATAACTTAAGATTCAGCTGTGGGTTTTCAAAATTGATTAAAGATTTGAAATCCCAAACCGTAGTCTTCAAGAATCAACCATCAAATTTCTAAATAGAGGTATGTGGGGTTTATCCTAAAACTACATGGGCTGGTTGAAAACACCCAATTATGATTTAAAAATCATCAAGCATGAATTTGTTAAAGGGGTTTTGAGATCTATGATTTTCTTATGCTTTATGGATGTTAAATGATATTGTTGTTTTGGCCTTTAGGCCTTATCCCCTTAAATTGATTTAAACCTATATAAATATTTATGATGTTGAAGATTTGATAGAGAGTATTATTATTAAAATCTCTCTCATTGATGATTTAGAGTTGATGAACTTGTTGGGAATGATTTAAGATGCTTGTTTAATGTTTTGAAGAGAATCTTTTCAATGTTTAAGTATTTAACATGATTTTGATAATGATGAGAGGGAGTTTCTTAGTATGATTTGATTCTTAGTTTAAAAATAATGAATTTATGTGATTGACATTTTTAACGTGACCACCTTATGTATTTGAATATTGAAAAACAAAGGTTCTTGCATATGGTTACATGAGCTTTAAGAAAGAGTTTCTTGAAATGATTTATTGATATGGTGGTCCCAAATTTATATTTTGAAACAGAGATTGTTATATGATAAAAATGGCTCAGAGATGTGACTTGCAGGTCAATGGTATGACAATACCATATAAATAAATACAATAATAGAGTCAGAGTTTTCAGAGTATGTTTTCAGAGAATGCATGTCTTAAAGAGTTAAAAGTGGGTATAAAGAGAGTTAGGTGGTTTCATGAAGAGGGATAGCATTCAAGTAACCCGTAGCCTAAAACCGTGATTTGCCGATCTGGATATATTATTTTTACACTTGCGATAGCCGTGTGGCGTAGCAGAGTCAGAAACTCCAACCCTTGTGGCACACTTGGGTTAGAGGATTCCTTACTGAGTCAATGGTGGATTACATATAGCCCATGGAATTTCAGAGTTTTAGGGTATACCACCTAGCATAAAATTAAAACAAAGAGTGTCACAGAGTTCAGATGATTTTACTGAGTCTTTCGAAAATACCCATGAGATTTCTTACTATATGATATGTTTATGAACTATTTTAAATCACTCTCATATATGTTGACTATAAATTATTATTTTGGATTTGCTCTGCATACTAGTATATCTGTATTGACCCCCTATCTCCCAGGTTCGGAGGTTTCGTCCATGGGTTCGGCTAATCAGTAGAGTATTCCAGAGAGAAGTGATCCGATCAGTGGTGAGCCTTCTTTATTCCTAAAGGCCTATTATTTCAAATTATGTTATTCCATTGTTTTGGTCTACTGGAGGCTTTGTCCCAGTTTTCAGAATAGTTTTGAGATGTTGTAGAGATTTCGTAGACTGAGTCTGATCTTATTCAGATGTTTTGAATTGTAGATTTCATTCTTATGTCTTGAATCTCAGAGATAATGACCATGTTTCCATATCAGATTGTATTTTTGCATCTTTTCTTATTATATAAATATTGTGGATGACTACCAGATAGTGTAGGACGTCCAGGCCTCAGGGCTCGGGATGTCCATCACGACCAGACCCTAATTTAGGTCATGACAAACTTGGTATCAGAGTATGGTTCATGGTCATAGGGTGTCTATGAAATTGTGTCGAGTAGAGTCTTATTTATGGGTATGTAACGCGCCACACTTATAAGTAAGAGGCTACAAGGCATTACGAAATGTCTCTCTTTCTTTATGTTCTAGTTTGTGCAATAGAGTCAAAATATTCCTCTTTTATACTCAAATTTGTGTTTTGATGTCGTCCATACAGAAGTAAAGTCATCCTAATTCTTTTCTTATTTTGATGTGCTCAGATATGTCTCATTGTTGAAGGGATTCAGGTGCAAAGTGTAGAATCTAAATGGTATAGTCCTTTCTGATTGAGCCGTATAAAATTTTGAAATTGGGCAAGGACTTGTTAAGAGTCCGTTAGTGCCTCAGAGTGTATTGATTCTAGTATGAATTTTGATTCTAATGAAATCGTGCTTTTGAGCCAGCGGTACTAAGTGTATTCAGTCTCTTTCAAAAATTTTATGTTGTAAATGTCTTGCTTAAAGAGGGAATGAGGTGTAGCAGAATGTTGGAACTATATTTCCACCTGATAGTAGTATAAGTTAAAGTGTCGACATCATGACCTATTGGTAGTGAGATTAGATCAAGAAGTTGGTGATACAAAGTCACAAGCTTAGAAATCAGAGTGAGGATGACTTTTATGTAGATAAATGTATTTAGTTGAATAACTGATGTTTGAGGATGATTTACCCCTTTTAGTGATAAAATAATGTGGTAGCTAGTAGCATGTGTGGATTGTATGGTAGTCTGTGGGGGAAGTATTTGACTCATATTTTTTATTCACATAGAGTAAGATATGTATTCTTAGATCATTGATTATTGTGTATCAAGTTTCTATATCTTGTAACCTTGTTATTGTTGGGATAGTGAAACTCAAAGTCTAGTGAAGCCGTGTGAGGCCGATTTCGATTCACCAGTAACTTGTTGTACATCTTGTCAATTCTTGTGTTGGTTGGAACTGGGGGTTTAGAGGAGTAATGGCAAGAAAAGTGGTAAGGGAGATTTATTGAATGTATGTATAGCCAAATCTTTTTGCATGAGATTAAGATGGTATTAAAGTAATGCGTCCTTGTGTGCTACTTTAGTAGAACGCAAAGAAGGAGTTATTCGCTAAAGTGAGTTGTTGTTTGCTCGAAGTATGAAAATGGCTAGATTAGCCAGTAAGTTGTAAATTATAAATAGAAGGTTGTTTGTGGAATTTGAAGATAGTCTAAATGTATGCTTGGGTAAGTAAGTGTGATGTGAGAAGGTATGTAGCAGATTTTGAGGCATAGTAGTGATGTCATAAAGGTGTTTTAGTTGTGGGTTGTATCTAAATAAAATGAGATATTTGGGTAGAATATCCCAATTTGATGGACTAGTATATTATGTTGCATTCTTCATTAGTGGTAGATGATTGATGCTAAACTATAGGTTTGATGTGTTTAAATAGTGCATGTTAATGAATTATAACAAGGAAAATCGTAAAGTCATGATCGATTATTGTGGCTACGGAGTTCTAGTGTACTATTGTTTCTTTATGTTTTATTTCGTAGTTTCCAAGTGAGAATTGTGTGTAAGGTTGGGTTGTAAATCATGTTTATCCCTAGACATTAAGTTTGAACAGTTGATCGCCATAAAGGTAAATGTCATTATTTCTTGGTTAATGATACTAGTTTTATGGAAGCGACCTAATAGGCTTGAACAGTGCATGCAAGAACTTAAGTTTATTTGATTCGTAATGAAGTATGATGTTGTGTGTATGAAGTAGAAGTATGCCCAGGTGATATGAGGTTGCGGTATTTGTCTAAGGCTATTACATGTTGTGTGTGGCTAGTGGTACTGTTGAATTGCTAGGTGGAGAAAGACTAGTTAGATCGTTTATGGTTTTCTAAATAGCCAAGTTAAGGAGTTTTGATAGATAATGTTAAGCCTTTTTATATGATCTTGATTCTCATAGTAGAGAGATATAAGTTTGGATTCATAATGTTGGTAGACTATGACAGAAGTGGTATGTTTCATCAAATGTTTGGAGATATCCATGTTTAGTGTTAGAAAAATATTAGTTGGTGAAAGTTTAAGATGTTATATGATGACTTTTGGGGCTATAGAAACCTAAGGATTAAATCTTACTAAGAGGTACTAGCATTGGTTGTTATACACGAAGATACCATCTTACAGGGTAAGTTTAGTTTTATGTGTATTGTTATATCCTCGACTCCAGAGTAAAGTGATTTTAGTTTATACCAGAGTGTATATAGTGATTCACAGACTTAGAGTAATGGCTTAAATTTAAGGGGGAGATGATAGAACGAGTAACCAAGTCAATTTTTCATATGCTAACAGATGTGCCAGTATGTTCTGGAATTGGCCGTGAGAAAGAGAGATGCTCAATCAATTCTTATTTCAGCAGTTTACTTTAGTTATTTTTATACAAACTCATGCTTTATGTTCAGCTTCATGATCATTGTCTATGTTCATGCATATGATAAGGAATCATGTACTCTCCTAGTTCCTAGTATGATGAGTTCCCAATTTATTCAGCAGTCAGAATCACTTTTCGTAAGTTATGAATTCCAAAAACATTCAGATCATGCAGTTCAGGACTCTTGTACACGTGTGATACTCTTAACGATCTGTGAAAATTCAGATTTATATGAGGTACGTCCTCATATTAGATCTCTTTAATGAGTCCATGCCATGAGTACTCTATTCCTCATGCCTCAATAGGGTATCAAGTTATGCTTAGTACTCCCCTTATGTTCCAGATCCTGATATTCGAATTTGTAGTGACATTTTTCCTTATGTCGAGATAGTGATGATGAACGGTTTTTTAGATGGGAAAGATTAAACATTTTTTATTGATGAAAGATGGTTGTATGCTTATTTGAGTTAAGGCAGTAATTGTGGAGTAAGATTGAGGCCAAGTCTTTGATATGTGTCAAGGTTAGTTCAAGTTTTATTTATATTTGGGAAAAATTGTTGTGCACTTGTTTTATGTAAGTCTATAAGTTGAAAGAATTTTGAGCTGAAGTTTCGTATATGGCTTGGTTAGTTGAGGATATTTATGTGCATCATCTGAATAGTATCGAGAAGTTGTTATGGATAGAAGTATTAGAGAATATGAGAAACATGCTTAATGAGTGGTTGTTTAGAAGTGCATATATAGGTATGAAAATAGGTTTGAATGTCATGTTTGTATGCATATAGATAGATGCCTTGAGTGTTTGTGACTGTCCAATACGAAGTTGAAGGTGATTGTTGGAGTGGCAGTAAGAATTATGCAGGAGATGAGGAATTGTGAAATACAGTATGTGCTAAATTCTTAATTCAGACTAGTACTACAGTATTATCTACTAAGGATGCTCTAGAGCTCGTGATTCTGAACCTATGGTATAAAAAACCATAGCGCAAATACGTTAGTATGATTGAATATACTGGTATGCAAGTAAGCTAGGCTAAATGCAAGGGGTTTATATACATGAACAATACTAACTAACTGAATAACATGAATGTGAGAATACATGCATGAATATATAAACTGTGACTGAGATCATGACATACTGAATCTTAATATTGATAACATAAGTTTTGTATGACTGATATACTATTATCTGAATAACTGTGTCTGACTGCCCTGTTTCTGATGGAACTAGCTGAATTCTGTGCTAAACTAGGTGACTATATCTGACAGCCTTGAATTCTGTAGAACTATCTGAGTTCTCGTACTAAGACTAA
The DNA here is from genome assembly GCF_002878395.1 of Capsicum annuum. Taxonomy (NCBI): domain Eukaryota; kingdom Viridiplantae; phylum Streptophyta; class Magnoliopsida; order Solanales; family Solanaceae; genus Capsicum; species Capsicum annuum. The sequence continues at coordinate 47,860 of NW_025873879.1, read as the reverse complement.
GACTGAGACTGTAACTATGGGAAGTAGTTATCTAACTGACATGCCCCAAATAGGCTATTATATCTTAGTTGGGGTCCAATATGTAACCCCAATTAGAAGGGTGTAAACACCGCACCACTGGTAAGGATAAGTTGTAGGTGACCCTCATTTGACAATGTCCCTCATCTGACAGTGTTAATCCATCTCATTAAACCTCATTTGTCAGTGTTGATGTCTCAACCTATGCTAGCTACATAGTTCTGGAATGCAAGAATTGCTTCTAAGAATCACATACTTCACTATCAGTGTATGCCCTCATCCTTGGGTTCACTCGATACCAATTCCTACTTCTATCTGAATAAACACTAATACATGATTAACTTAACTAAACAGGACTGGATTCAGTGAGTTCCGTTGACTGAATAAATACTACTGAGATTACTTATATTTCTATGATTACTAGGATTTCTGAGTTTTACTGAGTTATGAGTCTAACTAAAATCTACTGAGCATGGCTTGACTGAGAGTATCTTGAAAACTAACACTGGCTCTAGGCACACAACTAAATTGTCAGGTACAAGTACCCCCACATGAAACTGATAAGACATGATACTTCTTGACACATGACCATAGAAAATAATTCATAGTACAATCATTGGGGATTCTCATGAAGTATTCGCATGCTATAAGCTTACACATGAATAGGAAAGCATGTAAACATATCATAATTTCATAATCCTAATCTCATGAGCATTATGTCAATCGATTACAAAGCATAATAATAACGTAGGAGTCATATCGAACCTAAGGTATAATTCTATTCTCTTAGGCATTTTATCAAACACCTTGCATGCATATCTTTAGGCTTAGGCATGAATATTGAAATAATACATCATGGCAATATTTTACACTTCCAATGCAATAACTTCAACCTCATGCTAACATATTTTCATGATAGTCATTAAAGACTTCAACTTGGAAATCAAACAACAACATAAACATGGATATAATTCAATTCATACCATGGAATCCAAATATTATATTTCAAATAGGGTTTATTGAGCTTCATGGGTTCCTTTCACCCATGAATCAACACTAGACATACCTGGGGTGGATGATTTCTTAAAGATTAGTGGAGGAAAGCTTGAATTCTTGACTTGGGATTAAGCACCTAAGGTTTTTTGTTCTTATGAATTGATCTTTGAGAGAAACCCTAATTTGGTGTTATAGATGAATAATGAAGTTATGTGATCTATTCTGGTATAATTAGGGGTTAAAATAGGTGGAAAAGACCCAAATACCCATTTAAAAATTACTTAAAATCGTTGATCAGAAATGGTGATAGTTTGGGCTATGGTCTATCGCTGGCTCGATGGTCTGTCGGTCCATCCCATTGTACTTGTCTAGAACCTAAACTTTCTGCCTCGGCTGCGATGGTTTGCATGGCGATCCATCACTAGCTCGACGTTCCGTCGGTCCTGACCATCGTACTTGGCCAAAAGATTGGTTAAGTTCCTTAGCCGCGACGGCTTGGGCGATGGTTTGTCGCTTACTCAATGGTCCATCACTAGCTTGACGTTCTGTCGGCCTGACCGTCACTTCTGGCCAGTTTCAATAGTTCTCTATAAAATGTCCAAAACATTTTACTCTGATACCTAATTGGACGAAATTGGTATTGTTGGAAAGCTAATTCAATTTCCAACATGATGAAAAGTCAAAATTGTTGAAATTCTATCTGATTTAAAAAATAATAGTTTAGGAAGTCATCACTAACTCTTCTGTAGACTAGATTTGACTTAAATAAAGTTTTGGGTATTACACCCATGGAAAGAACTACCCCACTCATAATCTTGAGTTATCAGTCGTGGTGTTTGCCTTAAAGATTTGGAGGCACTATTTGTATGGGGTGCATATTGATGTGTTCACAGACCATAAAAGCCTTCAATATGTGTTTTCTCAGAAAGACCTGAACCTTCATCAGAAGAGGTTGTTAGAGTTATTTAAAGACTATGACATGAGTGTCATGTATCATCCAGGAAAGGCCAATGTAGTGGGTGATGCTCTCAGTAGGATGTCTATAGGTAGTGTTGCTCATATGGAGGATGATAAAAAGAATTTAGTTCAAAAATTTCATCATCTTGCAAAACTAGGTTTTCTCTTAGTTGATTCGGTTGAGGGTAGAGTATCGGTGCAGAATAGTTCGAAATAATCTCTAGTTTTTGAAGTGAAAGAAAAGTAGGGCAAAGATCCTAGTTTATTTAAACTAAAAGTGGCAGTCAGAGATCAAAAAGTGGAGGTTTTCTCCCAAGGGGGAGATGGTATGTTATGCTACCAGGGTAGCATATGTGTGCTATGTGTGGATGCCGTGGGACAGTGGATTCTTACATAAGCACATGGTGTGTGCTACTCGATTCACCCAGGGGTAACCAAGATGTACCGCGACTTGTAGAAAGTCTATTGGTGTAGTAGGATAAAGAGAGACATTACAAAATTTGTAGCTAAGTGCTTAATATGCCAGCAGGTTATGATCGAGCATTAGAAGCCTAGTGGAGATATGCAAGAGTTCAGTATTCCCACTTTGAAGTGGGAGAAGGTGAACATGAATTTTGTGATAGGTTTTCCCCGTACTCGTCGTCAGCATGATTCAATTTGAGTCATTATCGATAGTATGACCAAATAAGGTCACTTCTTACCAGTTCATACCTCTTATTCAGCAGAGGATTATTCCAAGATCTAACTCAAAGAGTTGGTTAGATTGCACGATGTTCTATTGTCCATTATTTCAGATTAAAGGTATGCAGTTTACCTCTCACTTCTGGAAAGCCTTCTAAAAGGGTATAGGTACCCAAGTTCACCTTAGTATAGCTTTGAACCCTCAGATAGATAATGATGCAGAAAGAACCATTCAGACTTTGGAAGATATGTTAAGAGTGTGTGCTATTAAATTTAAGAGTATTTTGAATGATCATTTGCCCTTGATTAAGTTTGCATATATTGACAGCTATCATTTCGGCATTCAGATGGCACTATTTGAGGCACTCTATGGGAGGAGATATAGATTTCCTATTGGTTGGTTTGAAGTTGGTGAGGCCATAGTGGTTGGGCGTGACTTGGTATTAGATACCTCAGAAAAATTTTAGTTAATCAGGGAAAGGCTTAAGGCAGCTCAGAGTTGATAGAAATCGTATGCAGATGTGCGAAGAAAGGATCTCGAGTTTGAGATTGGTGATTATGTATATTTGAAAATCTCTCCTATGAAAGGAGAGAAGTGGTTTGGAAGAAAAGGAAAACTCAGTCCCCGATATGTCGGTCCTTACCAAATTCTCAGTCGTTTAAAAAGGTAGCTTACGAGCTTGAGTTACCATTAGATTTAGCTTCAGTGCATCCAGTTTTTCATGTCTCCTTTCTATAGAAATGCATAGGGTACCCAGATATTGTAGTCCCTATAGAGGGTATAGATGTTCAGAACAACCTCTCTTATGAAGAGATCCCAGTTGAAACTCTTGATCATCAGGTTGGCAGACTGAGGAACAAAGAAGTCCTCTAGTCAAAGTTCTTTGACAAAATTAGTCCATGGAGGGAGCTACTTGGGAAGCTGAAGTAGATATGCAGACCAAGTATATCCTCACCTCTTCTCTGCAAACACATACTTAGCTCAAGGTAACAATTTTTCCTTGAATTTACTCAGTTCCATGCTCAAATTACCTTTACCACTCTGTAACGGTTCAATTGCATAGCATTCTTATATCATGCATACCTTCATGGAATACCTCATTCCTATGTGATGCCTTTAAAAATTCAGTCATAATTTAGTATTTCGTGTTCAGTGTGAAAACTCAGTATATCAGTAGTTTTAGTCATGAAATCATGCTTTAGTTATGCATGTCCAGTATGTAAATTCCATCTATTAGTATTCTCAGCTGATTCAGTCTCATTCAATGACAAATGTTCCCACAGGAGAGATATTGTAAGACCCTACAAAAAAAATTTAAGCTTAACTTAGTTTTTTAGAGCATGAAAATAGGTCCCAGACTTAGAAATTTAAGCTGAGTCTTTACACTTAGACTTATTTTTAGGCTTCATAAGTTGGAGATCTTATTTCCTAACCCATATGACCTTAAAATATTGATCCTTGGATTGAACAATGATCAGGTATGTCCATAGGTCACATCAGGTAATTTTTGGATTGTTCAAACCTCATTTGAGTCAAGTTTGGATGAACAAAAAGTAGGTCAATGCGATCTCGATGTGCTGCATCATCCATTGCATCGATAAATATTTTTCCCAAACTCAGGGTGCAGATTCCAGTGAATAAAGGCGAGCTTGATGTGGCGCGATGGTCATTGCATCGATGACATGGATGCGATGCATTGGTCTGGGTATCACTGGGCATAATTTTAAGCCAAAGTCAGAGGGTGGAAATCGATCTCAATTCCTCCTAAAATCATCAATTCCAGCTTTGTCCTCCGCTAGTACTCCAGTGCCAAAATTCAGAGACAGCAATAAAGACAGGGCAATAGGACCTAAACCTTAGGGTAGTATAAGCAGTGCCCGAACAAACCCTCTTTGCCAGAGATATGGTAGAAACCATCAGGGTGTCTGCAGAGCTTACAGTGACTTGTGTTTCAGATACGGCAAGCTAGGCCATAGGATTAAAGATTGTCCTCATTCAGATTCCCAAGGTCAGTATAATAGTCCTTCAGCTTATTTCGATCACCTGAATTAGTAGGGTGACGCTTCCAGTTCTACCAGTGGTCAACGCCTGAACAAACTCTATGCACTTTAGTCCCAATAGGATCAGGAAAGTAATCCTGATGTGGTCATTAGTATGTTATAAGTTTATCATTTACATGTTTATGTTTTGCTAGATCTAGGAGATTCTTTGTCCTTTGTAACTCCCTATATAGTTGTTGACTTTGGATTCAGTGCCAAAATCCTAGGAGAGCCCTTCTCAATCTCTACCCCAGTGGGTAAATCTATTATAGTCTAGCAGGTATACAAAAACTGTCCGGTTGTGGTATATCAGAAAGTTACTTTAGCAGACTTAGTAGAATTAGAGATAACAGATTTTGACGTCATTCTAGGTATAGATTGGATTCATTTATGCTATGCTTCAGTTCCACTTCCCATATTTGATGACTTGTTTGACCAACTTCAGGGTACCAGTTACTTTTCTAAGATAGACCTTAGATCAAGCTATCATCAACTCAGAGTCAGAGAATGTGACATTTCGAAGAAAGCTTTATTAACTCATTATGGTCACTTTGAATTCTTAGTCATGTCATTTGGTCTTACCAATGCTCCAGCAGCCTTCATGGACTTGATGAACCGCATATTCAAGAAATACTTGGAAATGTTCATCATAGACTTCATTGATGATATTCTTGTCTACTCTCACAGTGAAAGTAGTAATGCAGACCATCTTAGAATAGTATTACAAACTCTCAAAGCCCATAATTTATTCGCCATATTCAGTAAGTATAAATTTTGGCTAAGATCAATAGCCTTCCTTGGTCATATCATTTCTAGTTATTCCATTATAGTTGGCTCTCAAAAGATCAAAGTAGCGAGAAATTGGCCCAGACCCATCTCTCCATCGGATATAAGTAGTTTCTTGGTTTTGGATGGCTATTACTGATGATTTGTTGAAGGGTTTTCATCTATTACATCCCCCATGTCCAGATTGACTTAGAAGAAATTCAAGTTCCAGTGACCAGATTCATGTGAAAAAGGTTTTCAGGAGCTGAAGACTCGACTCATTACAGCCTCAGTTTTGACTTTACAAAATGGTTCAGATGGGTTTGTGGTATATTGTGATGCTTACATATTTGGTTTTGGGTGTGTTTTGATGCAGAGAGAGGTCATAGCCTATGCCTCTAGACAGCTTAATCCCCATGTAAAGAACTACCCCACATATGGTCTTGAGTTAGCAGTCGTGGTGTTTGCCTTAAAGATTTGGAGGCACTATTTGAATGGGGTGCATGTTGATGTGTTCACAGACCATAAAAGCCTTCATATGTATTTTCTTAAAAATACCTAAACCTTCATCATAGGAGGTGGTTAGAGTTGTTGAAAGACTATGGCATGAGTGTCCTGTATCATCCAGGCAAGGCCAATATAGTGGTTGATGATCTCGGTAGGATGTCTATGGGTAATGTTGCTCACATGGAGGATGATAAGAAAAAGTTAGTTCAGAAAGTTCATCAGTTTGTTCGACTAGGTTTTTGCTTAGTCGATTCAGCAGAGGGTAGTGTATGGGTGCAGATTAGTTTGGAATCATCTCTGGTTTCTAAAGTGAAAGAAAATCAGGATACAGATCCCAGTTTAGTTAAACTAAATGGGGCAGTCAGAAATCAGAAAGTGAAGGTTTTCACCAAAGGGGGATATGGTATGTTATGCTACTAGGATAGAAAATGTGTGCCATGTGTGGATGGCATGAGAAAATGGATTGTTGGAGAAGCACATGGTGCGTGCTACTCTATTTGACCAAGGGCCACAAAGATGTACGGCAACTTTATTGGTGGAGTGGGATGAAGAGAGATATTACAGAGTTTGTAGTTAAGTGCTTGATATGTCAGCAGGTTAAGATCAAGCATCAGAAGCCTAGTGTAGCTATACAGGAGTTCAGTATTCCCACTTGGAAGTGGGAGGAGGTGAACATGGATTTTGTGATGGGTTTCCCCCGTACTCATCGTCAGCATGATTCAATTTGGATCATTATGGATAGTATGACCAAATTATCTCACTTCTTACCAGTTCATACCTCTTATTCAGCAGAGGATTATGCCAAGCTTTATGTCAAAGAGTTGGTCAGATTGCACAGATTTCCTTTATCCATTATTTTAGATAGAGGTACCCAGTTCACCTCTCACTTCTGGAAACCCTTCCAAAAGGGTCTTGGTACCCAAGTTCACCTCAGTACATCCTTCTACCCTTAGAAAGATGGTTATGTCGAAACGACCATTCAGACTTTGAAAGATATGTTAAGAGTGTGTGCCATTGAATCTAAGGGTATTTGGGTTTACCATTTTCCCTTGATTGAGTTTGCATAAAATAACAGTTATCTTTGTGGCATTCAGATGGCCCTATTTGAGGCACTCTATGGGAGGAGATATAGATCTCCTATTGGTTAGTTTAAAGTGGGTGAGGCTATAGTAGTAGGGCCTGACCTGGTATTTGATACCTTAGAAAAAGTTTAGTTGATCAGGGAAAGGGTGAAGGCAGATCAGGGCCATCAGAAATTGTATGCAAATGTAAGAAGAAAGGATCTTGATTTTGATATTAGTGATTATGTCTATTTGAAAATCTCTCCTATGAAAGGAGTGAAGTGGTTTCGAAAAAAGGGGAAACTCAGTCCCGGTTATGTCGGTCCTTACCGAATTCTCAGCCATTTTGAAAAGGTAGCTTACGAGCTTGAGTTACCTTTAGATTTAGCTTCAGTGCATCTAGTGTTTCATGTCTCCTTACTAAGGAAATACATAGGCTTCCCATATATTGTAGTCACTATAGAGGGTATATATGTTCAGAACAGCCTCTCTTATGAAGAGATCCCAATCAAAACTCTTGATCATCAAGTTCACAGACTGAGGAACAAAGAAGTTCCTCTAGTCAAAGTTCTTTGGGGGAATCAATCCATGGAGGGAGATACTTGCGAAGCTAAAGTAGATATGTAGACCAAGTATCCTTACCTCTTCTCTGCAAACTCATACTCAGCTTAAGGTAACAATTTTTTCTTGAATTTACTTAGTTCCATGCTCAAATTAGCTTTAGAACTCTGTAACGGTTCAGTTACATAGCATTCTTATATCATGCATACCTTTATGAAATAGCTCAGTCATGTGTCATGCCTTAAGAAATTCAGTCATGCTTCAGTTATGCATGTTCAGTGTGAAAACTCTGTATATCAGTAGTTTCAGTCATGAAATCATGATTTAGTTATGCATGTCCAGTATGTAAATTCTATCTACCAGTATTCTCAGCTAATTTAGTCTCATTCGAGGATGAATGTACCCAAGGGGGAGATATTGTAAGATCCTGCAAAAAATTCAAAGATTAACTTAGTTATTTAGAGCATTAACTTAATTCTTTAGAGCATTAACTTAGTTCTTTAGAGCATTAAAAGAGGTCCCAGACTTAGAAATTTAAGCTGAGTGTTTATTCTTATAATTATATTTAGGCTTCATTAGTTGGCGATCTTATTCCATAACCCATATGTCCTTAAAATGATGATCCTTGGATTGAATCTTTGTCAGGTATGTCCAGAGGTCACTTCGGGTGTTTTTTGGACATTATTTGAATCAAGTTTAGATGACCAAAATAGTAGGTCAACGAGATCTCGATGTGCCGCGTCGTCCATTGTGTTGACAAATATTTTTCCCAGCCTTAGGGTATAGATCCCAGTGAGCAAAGGCGAACTTGGCCTGGCATGATGGTCATCGCGTTGATGGCATTGATGCGGCGCGTCGGTCTGTACATCACTAGGCATGATTTCTGCTCTTTTAATTCCGCATCTAGAGGGGTAAATGGGACTTTTTACACCTTATATCAGCCCCGAAAACACGAGATTAAGCCTCTCTAAAGACAAAATCCCTCATTCTTTCTCAAAGTTTCTCAAGAAAAAAAACCTAGAGGAATTCAATTTCAAATTCAAGCCTCAAGAACAAATCATCAATCTTCACAAATTTAATTACCAAGGTTTGTTAGGTATTCATCTATGGGTTCCCTTCACCCATAGATTCCAAGATTCTTTTTTTTAAACTACAAGTTCATTATTTCATGACTTACGTGTTAGAATTGAATTGTGTGCATGTATAAATTGATGTTTGGGTTTTAATTCCATGATTTATTACAAGTTTCATGAAAACTAGAAAATTGTGGATTGAATTATGTGATCTTCATGTTAAACTCTTGAACTACAAGTTAAATGTAGTATCCATGATATAATTACTTGTTTATTGTTGTATGAAACAACCTTGCTCCCCAAGTGTTTTCTAGAATGCTTAGGTGAACTGACTAGTGAAAACATGACATTCTATTATGTGATTCCATTCATGCACAAGTTCATCCATATCAAGTATTTCATAAGCTATCTATGTAAATGCAATCGTTAGTAAGAAAGTACTATTATGCTTTTAACGTCAGTTGCTTCAGTTTTTATGTAATCAAGTCCTGGGGGTATTCAATACCCAAAAATCTAGCTGTTGACCTAGAGCTATAGTAGTTATAGAATAGTCTCAGAAATATCATGATCAGTAGTATTAGTCTGTAAAGAACTCAGTGTATTCAGTCAGACTCCAGAACTCTATGAATTCAGTCCAGTTCAGTCAGTTAACACGACCAGTAACAGTTCAGTCTAGCCTAGTATGGTTTAGAAATTCGTTCAGTGTCTATTTTAGTTGGGAGTAGGATTCAACACCGAGTGAACTCAAGGATGGGGACTTACCTACCAGAGGGTGTGATCCCTAGAAGTAGTCCTTATGTTCCAGAACTATGTAGCAAGCATAGGTTGAGACATCAACCTTACTGATTGAGGGTTGATGAGGTGTCTTACCTTTCATATTGAGGGTACCACCATTCTCATTTAGAGCATCTTCTAGATTGATGGTGACTCTTCAGCTTATCTTTACCCGTGGAACAGTACTGACACCCTTCCAGATGGGGCTACAGGTTGTACCCCAATCAGTTTAGAGAGAGGAATATTGGTTATATTATTACCTTCCACAATTTTAGTTTTAGTCTCAGTATAGAACTCAATTTAGTTCTACAAACAGGACTGTCAGACATAGTCATGCAGTTATCAATAATTCAATTATCAGTAACTTTAAATACCAGCTGTTCAATTATCAGAACTTAATATTTATCTTCAAAAAACGCTCAGATCTATTTTACACGTATGCACATAATATTACATTTGCATACTCAGTATTTATGGCTATTCAGTTATCTATGTACTCTCATATTTAGTTATTTTGTATCATTCAGGCCGTTACTGTTCATGCATATGAACCCCTGCATTCAACCTTACCTCATCTAGCATAATAGTACATTCCACATACTGATGCATGTTTTTTTTTGGACTATGATGTCTTATATCATAGGTTCGGACGCTCAGGTTCCTGACCATACTTAGCCAGATTCAGCCAACAGTATCAGATTACAGTAGTGAGTCCTCATCCATCGAGGATATGCTTATTTTTTAATATTTATCAGTATTTTAGTATTTAGAGTTAGTTGGGGACATGTTCCATCAACTCCACCTTCAGACAGATCAATAGAGACTTTTCAGTCTAGATTTTCAGACAATATTTTGTTTTGCATATTATTATTATTACAGATAATATGCTTTATCATTATTTCATATTTTGAACCTTATGGTAGATTCAGCCTATATTTTCGTATTATTTTAGAGTTATTATTCAGTGATTGCAGTAGGTACCATCCATGGTTTATCTTGTGGTCCTTTGGAATTATAAGCATCGTGTGGCATCCAGAGTGCATACCTGGGGTGTTACATCACCAGAAAGATAATGTCCTAGAAAAACAAGTTTTTTCATATAGGGGGAGATTTATTTTGAACAATCATGTCTTACAATCAATGCTTGTATACCTATATAGGCTATGAATCCTTAAAAAAAGTTATTGATCAACTTCACAAAATCTTTGTAAGATTTTTCTAGAGTAAAGTAGGTGGTGATAGAGGAAAGAATTGGGTTAGTTAGGAAAACTTATGTTATCCTAAAATTGAAGGTAGAATTGGTTTAGATCACTATATGATATCTCAAAAGCACTCTTTACAAAATTATGGTGAAATTTTAGAGTGTCATCATCAGCTTTATGGAGCTTATTTAGCTGGGACAAATATTGTAAGAAATTATATCCTACAGTAGCCAGAGGAACAAGGGCATCACAAGTAGGGAAGAAGATGATAAGTTTAAGAGGAAGTAGAACATGAAATTTGTTGGCAAATAAAATCAGGAAATCTCATTTTTGGTTTGATAGCTGGACTAAGATAGGGGCATTATATTTCTTGGAAATAGAATTGGTAAGGGAGAAGGAGATAAAGGTCAAAGAGTTTATTATGGAAGCTGACTGATACACTATCTGGGGAAATAGTTATTTACATTATTTAAAATATCAGTCCTAGTCTAGTGACTGAGGCAAATAATACACCATGGTGGATCGTAGAAGTGAGTGTTAGATTTTTTGTTAAGTTAGCTTACAATATTATGAAAGCAAAGAGAAAGGTACAGCATTGGAAAAGAAATATTTAGATAAAAAGTCTACATTTTAAAATTAATTTCTTTCATTGGAGGTTATGGAAGAGAAGGATAGCTACTCAATATAATCTCTGGAGAATGATAATTATCTTGGCATCCAGATATTACTTTTGTGATGAATACAAACAGGAGACTATGTCCCATATTTTTTCTAACCGCTCACATAGCTGAAAGGCTATGGAAGCAGTTTGCTTCTTGTGAAGGTATAGTAGTGGAGAACACACATCTACAACTATTAATCATAAGGGTGTGGCATGTTGTTGTTCCAGCCAAGCAAAAGTGGTATTTTGTATCATCCATCCTATTATTATGTGGGAATTATGGAGAAGAAGAAATGCTAGAAGACATGGAAAGGTTTCTAGTTATGACAGACTTTGTTATCAAAGTCTACAAACTATATATAAGTTCTCACAATTAAAATTTAGCTGGTTTAATGTCCCAAATTATTAAAAGGGAATGATTGGAGTTTTACAAAGCTACAAACCAATGTTACATTATCATTGAGTGAAGTGGATTTTTCAACCAACAGGATGGTTCAAATGTAACAAAGATAGAGCTAGTAGAGTTAATCCTAGAGAGAGTTCTTATGGCTTTTGCATCAGAGATAGTGAAGGATATTTAATCTATGTTGAGGCTGAACCTATAGGAGTTGCTACTAACATGGAGGAAGAAACAATGGTGATTCTCAAAGTAATAAGGGAATCTAAGTCTGGAAATATTACTAACATTATAATAGAGTAAACTCCCTTATTCTGAGGAATATGGCAATGAGAGAATGGCAGATAATTGAATTAATGGAGGAAATACATCAGTTAATTAAGGAAATGCATTAACATCTGTCATGTTTTCAAGAAGCTAATCAGTTGGAAGACAGGTTAGCTACTATGCTCTAGATAAAGATGAAAATTTTTAGATTTAGGATTTTCAACAGTAACCAATTGATTGCAAGAAATTTCTAAATATGGACAAAGCACAGATAGAAACATTAACAATAAAAATAAGGAAAACACGGTCCATTCAATGTAACACCCCGTTCTTTTGGGCTAAAGTTGAATTATCTTTCCTACGTTTCTAGACCCGAAGCCAATGGCTTCTACTTATAATTAAGTATGAATAATATTTTCTTAGTGTGGGAACATCATTGGAGAGGAATATAAGTCTCAAATATCCCGTTATCTCAAAAGTTAAGTGGAGCACTTTCTTATCGATTGAATTTTAGTTGATGAATTTATTTGGGTTAACTTCCAGCAACCATTTCTCCTAGTATATAAAGATTTATGTTCCCTACTATATATCAAAATAAATCCCTTCGAGTTTTTTTTCAATGCCACCGACCGTTCGTCAATTCGAGTTCAGAGTCAAAAGTTATGAGTGTGTAAATAAGGCATTGTCCAAGGTATGTGATGTCCATGTGCCGCAAAGCAATCACCTAAGCACATTTCTTCAGCTATGCAATGGCCATGCGATGTAAACCTTAAGGTTTGCTTTGGCCATGCGATGCATAGCCTATCCAGGGTGTTAAAAAGTGTTTGCTTGTTTTATTTTAAGGGCATAAAGGTCTTTTATCATCCCACAACCATTCATAACCCTCTTTGGACGAATATTAAACCATAAACACATTATTTCCTCTTTTAAAATCCCCAAATAATCTTCCCTAAATCAAAAGGGGAGAAACTGCCTAGGGTTAAGGAATTCAAGTTTCGGGGGTCCGATTTCTCTATGCTCTTTTTAATTTTTCCCCATCAAAAGGTATGTGGGACTATCCAAAATCTCATGGACACAAGTTTTACATTTTTAATGAGGTTTAAATTTATATAGGTACGTATATATAATGGGTTTCGAAAATTATTTTAAGAGCATGCATCATGAACCCAATTTGATAAAAGTATGTAGTTGTCAAGGGTTTTTTCATAAGCTTGATTTATAATCTTGTACATATGTGATCGGAGTTTGAAAAGTGATTTATGAATATGACATGCAAAATTCCTTTCCTATGATGAAATTTATGGTCTTAGCATGTTATGAATTTTGAATTGGGTTTGAGAGCATAAATTATAAGCCTCTTTTTGATCATGGGATTTACATATAATAAAAGTTGGGGTCGTTTTAAGAATGAGGATGATTCTAGAGTTTAAATTCCTTTTTACTCATTACGGATGGTTGTTTCAAGTGTTTTTCAAAGAGGTGATTTCAATTCTAAAAGCTATGGTTTCCTAATGAAGAAACTGCATGTGATTAATGAAAGAATTGATCACCATGTATTAAAATCTTGTAAAGAGAGTGTGTTTGCATAAGTTTTAGATGCTTTTGATAATCAAAACTCTTATGTGATTTGATAAATTTTTTAGTGGTCATTTACATGATTTGAATGAGAAGGGTTATGGATTTAATATGATATAAATGACTTGTAAGTCTGGGTATAACGATACCCTGTTATGATACAACCTTAAAGGAATAAGAAATGAATTTTTCCATAACCATGAAGCATGATTTTAAAGAACTAAAAATGGGCTCTAAGAGAACTAGATAGTTAACCAAAGAAAGCGCGGGTTCAGATAACTCATCGCTCGAAATCGTGTTTTGCTGACACGGAATTATGATGTCCCAAGATAGGGATTATACGTTGGTGATGATCCTGTGGCATATCAGATTATGAGCACTCCATCCTCTTGCGACAAACATGGGGTTAAGGGCTTAGCTGACGAGCTAATAGTAGACTCATATATCCCGTGGGTACTACGATTTATAAAGTTTATCATCTATCTCAAAAGTAATAGGAAGAGTTAAGTCAGTGTTTTACAAGTATGAATTGAAGCTCATCAAATTATGCCCATGTGTTTTCATTTACCTTAGTCTAAATTTCCTTATGAAATTCTCTCACTTATATTGTATAAAAATACATGTTATTTTTTATTGTTCTACATACCAGTACTTTCGAGTACTGACCCCCCACCCTCCCATATTTCAAGTTTTGTAGTATAGTCTTATGGTCCATCACATCAATAGAACACTTGGGATATGAAATAATTAGTGACCCATCCATATTTTGGAAGGCATTTACTTACATGTTGTGTATTTCAGTATATGGCCCAGCCAGGGCTTTGTCCCAACCTAGACAAATAGTATTCAGTAGAGACTTCATAAACGAAAGTTGAATATTGTATTATCATATTTTGTTGACACAGTTTGTGTTATAAATTTCTTTTGAATTTTATTCTATCTTCCGCATTTATTTTAGTTAAAGTTATGTTCATGATTATGTGCTAAGGGGTCTCTTGGACCTTCGTGGTTTGGGATGCCCATCGCGGCCAGGGCCTCGTATTAGATTGTGACACTCATCATGATTAACCTAGAAGCACACACAATAAGATCTCACAACCATGATATGTACATAGTCTTTTGCCAATCAAAGGGCTATATAACTGTGAGTACTAAGCTACCTAGCCTAGTCTACGTCGGCTTACAAAAAGAGTCACCAACAAAAAGGAGGGCTATGGAGTTAGATATTCCAAGTGTAAACAGCCACTGATGAGGATAATCAAGAGAAAGAGCTTTGGGCCATCTGTTCATCCCCTCCACTGATCCAGCTGCAATAAAGATGGGACAGCAGTCAATAGAAATGATCACAGGAAGTAAGGTGACAAAGGAACAATGACACATACAAGTTCATCCACCATCTATGAGCATGACTCTGTTCCTCTATGGAATCCACCAAGGATCCTTTGAAATCCATCGGGAAACATATCTATAGAGAGGAAATCAATAGTTTAGAGTGAAGTTTGTAAGAAAGAGACTTGTCAAAATGAAAAGGAGATTACTT
>NW_025873879.1:0-29785 GCF_002878395.1 Capsicum annuum | reverse complement strand
ATGATTATTGCATAATAATGAACCAAGACTAGTTGGTAAGTGGTATTTATTAATTAAGGATCCACCTAGTGAATAATGTTATTCCTAAATAATGGATTAATTAAGGAAGGTTGGCTAATTGAATAAGCTATGTGGTTACTAGGTTCCTATTAAATAACTATATGACTTGATGGCTAGAAATCCAATGTACTAGTTAATGAACCTTGTTTAGTTAAAGTATTGTAGTAGCTAGAGATATGGTTGAAGTGTGGATAATGATGATAATAATATGGAATAGGAACTTTTTGTCGATGTTGGTTTCTAATGAGAATTTGGAAAAATGTCAAATTGATGATAAATGCGGGATATGGCCAGATAATGTTGAGATTTGGGTACGTTGATAGTAATACATTGTTATTATTTCCTTGGGTATACTCTCTGGTGGTATGGGACACTGTGTTGGGTTCCTTTACTTTATGTACTAGTTGGTGTATGGGCACCGACTTTGTACTTAAGTGGTTTGTGATTGTATTGGTGTTGTTTTATGACTCTGAATCATTTATTTGTTATGCTTAATGGTATTGGCAGGTGTTGATGTGTTATGTTATATTATTGTTCTGGTTTGATTACTTATTATATACAGTGATGATGGAGATAATTTAGGTTCAATTTTGTACCTTGACTTAGATATGTTTATCTTGCATTGTATCATCTTTATATTATGGCTTAGCTTAGTTGGTCGATGATGCCTACTGAGTACCCATTGTTTTGGTACTCATACTATACTTCTATACCTTTTTGATACAAATTTGAGTACTAGCTACCATTTTTGAGTTGAGTTCATACAGTGTTGACATTCTAGAGATAGGGTGAGCTCTTGGAGTTTTAAGTCACATGTTTCGCTCTATCTTTGATTTAATCTTTTGTATTCAAGATAGATGTATTGACTATTTATGATTCTTGGATTGTATTTCAATTTCTATCATACTTAGGTGATCTTGTACTGATATTTAAGAAAGGTTGTGCTGTACATCTGTACTATCTAAAGGAACAGCTACTGTTGGGTCACCAATACACTTCTTCAACAGGGAAACATGGAACAGTGGATGCACTGATGCCAAATCTGCAGGCAACTCAAGCTTATACGCTACCTTCCAATAACAACTCAAGATCCTGTAAGGGCTAACAGATCGAGGACTGAGTTTTCCCTTTTTGCCAAACCTCTTCACTCCTTTCATGGGAGAGATTTTCAAATAAATCAAATCCCCAAATGAAAACTCAAGATCTCCCATACGCTCATCTGCATAGGATTTCTGACATCTTTGGGTTGTCTTAAGCCTCTCCCTGATCAACTGAACCTTCTCTATCACATCAAACACCAAATTTAGTCCTACTAAAGCATCCTTACCTGCTTCAAACTAACCAATAAGAGATCTACATCTCCTCCCATAGAGAGGCTCAAATGGAGCCATCTGAATGCTGGAGTGATAACTATTTAGTAGGCAAACTCAACATGTCCTCTAGGGTTAGAATGGTCCTCTCAGCCTAACCATCTATTTGAGGGTGAAATATTGTACTAAGACAAACTTGGGTACCAAGACCCTTCTAAAAAGCTTCCCAAAATGAGAGGTAAACTGAGTACCTCTATCTGAAATAACAGATAATGAGACTCTATGCAATCTAACCAACTCTCTAATATAGAGCTTGGTATAGTGCTCAGTTATGTAGGAAGTATGAACTGGCAAGAAATGGACTGATTTGGTCATTCTACCTACAATAACCCAAATCAAGTCCTGATGACGACGCGAATAGGGAAACCTTATCACAAAACCCATATTCACCTCTTCCCACTTCCAAGTGGGAATACTAAACTCCTGTAATGTACCACTAGGCCTCTGGTGCTCAACCTTAACCTACTGATAATTCGTGCACTTAGCTAAAAAATCTACAATATCCCTCTTTATACCACTCCATCAATAAATCTCCTGCAAAATACAGTACATAGAGTAACGTGCTCCATGTGTTTCTACAAGGATTCTCTGCCTCAACCCATTAACGTACAGCACACACAGCCTACCCTGACATAGCAACACACCATCTCCCCCTTGGTAGAAACCCCTACTTTCTGATCTCTGACTAGATCATTCAACTTGACTAGACTGGGATCCCTATGTTGCTTTTCTTTCACTACAACAATCAAAGAAAATTCCTAACTATTCTGAACCCATACACCATCCTCAGCTGAATCAACCAAACAAACACCTAGCCTATCCAACTAATGAACCTCCTGAACTAACTTCTTCTTACCATTCTCAACATGAGCAACACTACCCATAGACAACCTAAAAGGGAGTCTACCACTATATTGGACTTGCCCGAATGATAGAACACACTCATATCATAATATTTCAACAATTCTAACCATCTTCTCTAACAAAAATTTAAATCTTTCTGCGAAAACACATACTGCAAACTTTGTGAACTTTAACACATCAACATGAACCCCATACAAATAATGTCACCAAATCATTAAGGCAAACAAATAGCTGCCAACCCAAGATCATGGGTATGATAATTCTTTTCATGGGGTTTAAGCTGTCTAGAGGCATAGGCTATGACCTTACCTCTTTACATCAAAACACAACCCAAGCCAACTCTGGAAGCATCACAGTAAACAATAAGCCCATCTAAACCATCTGGCAAGGTCAAAACTGGGGTTGAGGTGAGTCAAATCTTCAACTCCTAAAAACTCTACTAACAAGAATCTGACTACTAAAACTTGAATTTCTTCTGGGTCAATCTGGACATAGGGTACACAATATATGAAAACCCTTCAATAAACCATCTGTAATAGCTGACCAAACCCAAGAAACTCCTGATATCTGATGAAAAGATAGGTTTGGTCTAGTTTCTGACTACTTTAGTATTTTGAGGGTCAACTCTAGTGCCATCATCAAAAATAATATGGCTAAGTAAAGCTACTAATATTAGCCAAAACTCGCACTTACTGAATTTGTCAAACAACTAATGGGCTATAAGAGTCTGTAATGTAATTCTAAACTGGTCTGCACGATCATTTTCACTGTGGGAATAGACAAGAATATCATCAATAAATACTATAACGAACATGTTCACATACTTCTTGAACACTCACTTTATCAAATCCATGAAAGTTGTTGGAGCATTTGTTAGAGAAAAGCACATAACTATAAACTCAAAGTGACCATACCGAGTTTTGAAAGCCATTTTCAAAATGTCAAACACTCTGATTTTGAGATAATGATAAACAGATCTAAGGTCTATCTTAGATAAGTAACTGGCACGCTAAAGTTGGTTGAACAAGTCATCAATTCTGGGGAGTGTGTACTTATTCTTGATGGTGACTTTGTTTAACTGACATAATTGATTCATATTCTGAGAGAACCATCTTTCTTTTTCACGAAAAGGACTGGAGCGTCCCAAGGAGAAATACAAGCCTTGATGCAACCCTTATCTAGGAGGTTCTTCAACTATTCTTTCAATTTCTTAAGCTTAGATAGAGCCATTCGGTAAGGTAGAATAGAGATAGGTTGGGTATCTAGAAGAAGGTCTATTCCAAAGTCAATTTCCCTTTCGAGAGAATTAGTGGGAAGATCTTCATGAACACATCTGGAAATTCCCTCGCTACTGAAACTAACTCGGGATTGGGAGTCTCAAATTTATAGTATTTAATTCAAACAAGATGCTAAACACACCCCTTCAATATCATTTTTCTCACTCTAAGGTATGAAACTAGCTGACCCCTAAGCGCTGAAGTACTACCCTTTCATTTCATCACTAGTTCATCTAAAAATTGTATAGCATGAGTAGAGCCAATCCATGCAAAGAATGACATCAAAATCAGTCATCTCTAACTCCACAAGATCAACTGAAGTGACTTTTTGAGATATTATGACCAGACAGTTTTGTATACCTGCCTGGCTACAATAGAGACACATACTATGGTAGACACTAAGAAGGGTTCTACTAAGGTTTCAGGACTGACTTTAAAATTGACTGCTATAAGGGGTTATAAAAAAAAGTGAAGCCCCAGTATCTATTAAAGAATAAACATGTAAATGAAAGACATGTAACGTACCCGTAACCACATCAGGAGAACTTTAAACTTCATGATAGGTCTGGAGGGTATACAATATATTCTAGCACTAATTGTTGGTGGACTAGAAGTAGCACCCTGCTGAGTTGGGCGACCTACTAGTACTGTTAAAGAGTTAGCATAACCCTGCTGACAGTGGCTCCTACCTTTCCATAAGTCTGTTGGAAGCTCCCTCATCCTGCAGACAAGCTTGCCACAACTAAAACACATATCACTGTCAGCCCTACACACACCTTGATGATTCCTACCATATTTTTTGCAAAGAGGATTACTCCGACCACTATTCACACTACCTTGAGTCTTAGAGCCTAGCGTCCTATCCTGGTTATCATTTCTAAACTTTGTCACTAAAGAACTAGCTAAGGACAAACCTGCGGTGGAAGATTTTTGATGGAATTAAGAATGGTTACCACTTTCTAACCTCGGCTGAATATAGTTAAAACTACATGTCCTAGCCCTTTTTACTCCCTTTCTCTCTTCTTAGCCTTCTGTTCCTCAATCTGCTGAGAATGGACCATCAACCTAGACAAGTCTATCTTCTTAATCAACATTGTGGTCTTACACTCTTTGACCATGCTATCAGCTATACTAGAGGTAAACTTACTCATCCTAGACCTGTTATCAAACACCACATGAGAAGCATAGCTTACCAACTAAGTAAACTTAAGCGAATACTCCTTTACACTCATACTACCCTGCTTTAAGGTAACAAACTCCAGCACCTTAGCTTTCCTCAACTCAAAAGGGAAGAATCTATCTAAAAACACTGTAGCAAACTCTACCCATTCTACAAGATCTGTATTTATTCCTCTATCCCACTTACACTGCTTAAACCAAGTGTGAGTTATATCCTATAACTGGTAAGCAACCAACTCTGCACTTTTACTAGAATTCATGCCCATAATATCTATTACCTTCTGAATTAGGTCAAGGAACTCCTACAAATCCTTAACAGACTTAGATCCCAAAAATAAAGGAGAATTAATTTGAGTGAAGTCCCAAATCTTGGCGAGGCAGTATTAGCCACTGGGTTAGCCAGAATAGCAACTGGCTAATTGTTTTGAGCTTTTACTGAATGGTATAAAGTAGTGAATGCAGCTCTAAACTCTACATGAGAGACATACTCATTTAGGGGATCTTCTTGAATGGGCGAAGGTGTGGGCTGATTTTTGTTTCTTTTTTCACTAGTATTTTTCGGAGGCATAACTTGTAAATAGAAGGAAGATTGAATTAGAAAAAGAGTTTAAATAGAGCTCATACTATTTCACACGACATGAACATTGAAAGAAAGGATAATTTTCCGAAAATACCTTGTAGCCTCTTGTCCATAAGTGTGGCGCGCTTCACACCTATGCACAAGACTCTACTCAACACAGCTTTCAGACTCCCTTGGACACTGTAAAACCTTAGTCTTTATTACCAAGTTTGTAACGCCTTGAAAATACACCCTGGGTGACACACGGTGCATACGGTCCTGAGAGACCACAAGATAACCTATGAGATGGTACTTGCAGTGAGCATTGAGTAAAGTAGATAATAAAATAACATGTGAAAAATTTAATTGAAAATGCCTTAAGATTTTAAATACTACAACATGCGATTAAAAATCATAGTTCTAAAAATGTCTAAAAAAAATACTGAGAAGACTCATAATAACAACTAGTAAACTGACTAACTGTCTGAAATAGTCTTAGAAGCATCTAAATAACTGAGGTGTTGATGGGACAATCCCCCAACTAACTCCGACTGACTATTAAGCTGAAAGACTAAAATAAACATAAATGGTCCTCGATATATGAGGACTCACCACTACTACTATTTTTGATGCACTGGAATATCTAAGTACAGTCAGGAACGTGAGCATTCAAACCTATGATATAAGATATCATAGCGCAAGAAATGAGTATACGGTCAGAACATTAAATATACTAGTATATGAGATGAGGTTAGGCTAAAATATATGGGTTATATGCATGAGATAATAACTAACTGAGTAGCATAAGGTAACTAAGTATGACTGAATAAAAGCTATAAAAATTTGAGAATGCATGACCAAGCATAAAACATAATTTTGATATGGTCTGTAAACTAAAATACTGGAATACTGATACTCAATAACTGATAGTTGTATTCTATGGTCAAGCAAACCTTAAACTGAGCTTTGTACTGAATATTAAACTGAGACTGTGGGAGCTAGCTATAACCAGTATGCCCCAATATACTATCAAGGTCCAACCCATAACCTCAGTTAGAACAGTATCAGTACCGTGCCACGTGTACTAATATTAGTTGTGTAGATCCACTAATCTAATATCCGAAAAGATTAGGGTGTCATGCCTAATAGACAGAGGACTCCTTAAAGTCTACGGTGGTGCCATAGGTTTGGAACCTAGGGACTACTACTAATGTCTCATACTTACTAACGGGGGGAGACAATTTCCTCATGCCTACTGGCGGGTGAGAAGCCATCCCTACGTACACTCAGTGCTAAGTTTTTGTAACACCCTGTATTTTTAAGATAGATTCTTATGGGAGTAGACTCTAATCCCATGATTTGATTTTAAATTCATGTGTCATGATCTTTATCTTAGTGTGTTAAGTGATTATAAGGTGAAAAATGTTCATAGAAATCACTTAGAGCAAAGTTGAGCTAAGAGCCTTTGACTTGTTCATAGTTTGATATTTGATTATACAAGGGTCAACTTTGAATGTTTATAACTTCTTATAGGCATGAAATTTTGCATTGAATTAGTTTTCAAACGATACCAATTTCGCCTTAATCTGATACCCGAGTGAAAAGTTATGGCATATTGTATGAGAAGAGTAAGCCAATGAGATTGGGATTTGGTGCGATGGTGGGCAATGCAACGCGATGGACAATGCAATACAGAGCTGTTTCACATGCCATTTTAGTTCCTAAAGGGTATAGGGGCACTTTGGTCACTTCCCCTCACCCAAATCTGCCCATAACATTTAATTTCAGCCCCCAAAAGCATTATACACCCAGTTATTCAATTTTTTTATCTCAAAGAAAAATCCTAGACACCTCCCAAGAAAAAAGATTCTACTATTTTTCTCCAAAACAAAAATTTAAGCCATTTAACTTCAAGATTTTCAAGAAGAGAGTCAAGATTAAGTTTCCAATCTTCAAACTAATCAATATAAGGTAGGTTGGATCTTCCTAAACTAAATGTGCATGGTAAAAATATTTTGATCAAGTTTTTAAGGTTGAGAAATCATGTATTCATGAAGGGTTTTGAATTTACAGTAATAATTATGCATTTTGAACCCTTTTTGATAATAATGTTTTGGTCTTGAGGCCTTCCTTTAAATTTGTTTTTTGTTAGTTTGTATATGTATGTATGCATTTAGATTTTGAAAGTTAAATTGAGAGAATGAATATATATACTCCCTCTTTTGTTATGATACTTCTTGACTTTACATGTTGTGGGTTGTGAAATTGCATTATTTAAAGCATGAGATAAGAGTTTTAATATTATTTCTGAACTTTATCTTGGTTGTGAATTGAAGAGAGGGTACTTTTGAATTTTACAAGTGTTTTCTTGTTTATAAGTGTTCAATGTGATAATTGAAAGATTTGCATGGATTTGTATAAAGGAATTGACCATCATATGTTGAAATATTGAAAAGGAATTATTTACTTAAGTTTACAAATGTTTTAAAATAAGGACACCCTTGCATTGTTTAAATGTTTTTGGTGGTCAAATGACTGAGTTTATTGAAAAATCTAGAGCAGAACATTATAAATGGTTTGAATGAGAAGGGTTGTGGAATGATACGATGCGAATGGCTTGCAAATCAAAGTATGATGATACACTATTATGAACTGCCATTGATAGAATAAGAAAAGAGTAATTTGTAAGTATGATGCATGTTTTCTTATAATATATTTAAAACTGGGCTTAAAGAGGGTCAGATGATTACCCAAAGAAAGCACGACTTGAAAGACTCTATGCTAAAATCGTAATTTGCCAACACGGGGTTATGGTACCATGCTGTGTGGTTTTGTGTGCCTTGATATATATCATCTCAATTTAGGACTATGGTTAGGAGCCATGCTATATGGTCTTGTGCATGACCATGACATGTAGATTTTATTGGGGATCATAGCACCATGCTGTATGGTTTTGCATGTCTCCCCTTACTGATACTCTAATCCTTGCGGAAAACTTAGGTTGGGGGATTGGCCGCCGAGTCAAGGGAGAATTTCCTATAGCCCACAGAATTTTAGATTGTAGGGTGTACCATCTAGCTCAAAAGTAACATAAAGAGTGGTTCATGATTTCAAAAAAATGTTTCAAAGTCTTTAAAGTATGGCCATGTGTTTTTCCTATATCATAGGTAAACTATTTAACGAATTACTCTAACTTGTGTTGTATAAAAATACATTATTTTAGATTGCTCGCGTACCAGTACAATTGTATTTCACTCCCTATATTTCAGGTGCTAAGGCATAGTCTCGGGGTCCCGCTAAGAAGTAGGTTGAATTATGTCAGAGATTGCACTTGGTGATCCTCCCTTATTTTGGAAGGTCTATTCTAAAACATTGTTAGTTTATTTGATTCATGGTCCAAATGAGGCCCTTGGCCCAATTTTTAGATAGATAATGGTTTTTATGTCATTAGAAATTTCGCAGACTGGTGCCATATGTTTTGAATGTTAAGTATTTTCTTTTGAATTGTTCAGTTTACTTATGAGATTGTCCATGTTTCTATCTTAGTATGTTTTCCACATTTCTTTAGAGTATATGAATGGTGTACATGATTTCCATATAGAGAAGGGCATTCGAGCCTTGATGGTTCTGGATGCTCATCATGGCCAGGGCCTCGGCTTAGGTCATGATAGTTTTACTCCCAACTGAAAGACACTGATTACTGAACTGAACTGAGCTTAATTGGACTCACAACTTACCATATTACTGACTGAATGATATTACTCATGGTATAACTAAAATCATTCGGTAGATACTGAAAACTAGGTAAACAACTTAATTTTAGGTATTCATAGCACCCAAGACTCAATAATAATAACAATAGGAACATACTGAAGCTTCAAAAAACATAATAAGTAGTCATTATTCAAAACCTAATCATTTAGACATTTCATCAAACACTTGAAATTCATAGAACTAAGCATGAGAATATTTAAAACATGTGATTCTAACATAATTGAAATACGAAAATCATGATTTTAGGATTTAACATGCAAACATCATCATTCAAATGTGTCAAGGACAATTTCAAATGAAAACACATGGTAAACATAATTTATAATCAAGATTCATAATAACTTCATGAAGATAACTCATATTAACATGTAAAAATCATGGCTTTAAACTTGAAAATGGATTCTTGGACTCCATGGGTGAAAAGGACCCATGAATGAACATCACACATACCTTAATTGAGGAATTCATGAACGTTATTGGTGATTTCTTAAAGTTTAAGCTTGGATTTTGAAGAGGCCAGGGTTTTTTCTTAGGAGAGGATTGCTTTCTTTTGAGAGAAATGTGAATAAAATGATCAATTTTTCCTTTTGGGACCCTTAATCCTGTGTTATGGACCAATTGGGTAAAGGTTAAAGACCTAAATGCCCTTGGAAAATGTGAATTTAAGATGGAAATTAAGGGTGGCTGCGATGGAACATGCACCACGAGCTTTAGTCCGTCGGACTGGAGCACGCACCGCAGGAACTCCTAACATTATACCAGTGGTGCTAATGTTATGGACTTCCAAACATAACCTTACGTTCGTCCAAGAATTTTGAATCTCACCTGAGATGTACCTTTGACATCCACAATCATGAATCAACTTAAAAATTAACTTTTCGATGTTAGGAAGTTCAAAAATAAAAACATCAAAGTTTAGGAGCTTTAGAAATGACTAAGTCCTAACACTTTGTAAAATTTTCTAAGTCTTTGACTCCTTTAACATACTATGGTTAGCTAAATTAAGCTAGGATCTTAGGGTCTTACAGAACCTGAGGTCTAAAAAGGGTCCTAAGGACATTCTAGATCTTCAAGAGCCAATGGCAAATAACATTCAAATAATGAAAGAAAATTAGAAAGATGAGTACATGGAGAAAAATATTAATCATATTGGGAGAGAAGGGGATTTATCTCCAAGATCAATAAGTAAATTGAAGAGAAACATGAAAAAAGAAGCCTTCAATACCTCTTAAAGTGAAAACAAGGGGAATTAAAGATAAATTCTCTGACATTGATCAATGATTGACAAAATAATCATCTCGAATATAAGATCAGTTAACACTTAAAATGCTTTTGAAAGGTTAACTATGTTGAATAGAAGACATCAATATTCACTAATAGCTTTAATGGAACCTTTTCAAGGACCGGAAGAGCTAGATTAGTACAAAAGTGAATTAGGAATGGTGAATGCATAGAGTAATTGTTCATCCAAAATATGGATTTTTGGGATAAAATATGGAGAGGACAGATTGTCTTAGATACCATTCAACAACTAAACTTGAAATTATCAAGAAGTTTGGTAGAAGTCATCATCACCATAGTTTATCCTAGATATAATGCTTTGAAGAGATCGGAATCATGGGAGGACATAGAAGCCATTGCTTATAAAAATCAATTACCTTGGGTGATTGGAGGTGGTTTCAATGTGATCTTTAATGAAGAAGAAAAATAGGGTGGTCTTCCATTCACCCAGTATGAAGCTGTGCACTTTAATCAGTGTATAAACAATTATGGACTAACTGAATTATGGTTAAACGTAGCAATTTCACATGGAGGAATAGAACAGAGGAAGGTGACTGCATATTCAAAATATTAGACAGGGTATTAGAACCAAGAATTTTTAAGTATTTTACCTTCAAGTTAATTTCATCACTTAATCAGACAAGGGTCAAACCATGCACCTTTACATGTGACCATAATCAATTTAAGGGGTTAGTTAACCATAACTGGAAGGTTGATTTTTGTGGAAGACTTTTTTGGTATTTCATGATAAAATCAAGAAGGTGAAGGATTCTCTATCTAAATGGAATAATTATACTCTTGGGGACTTTTTTAGATAAATTACTACCTTAGATGATGTGATTTGAGAAAAAGAAGATCAATTTGAGATATATTCAACTTCAAAGAATAGAGCAGAGTTGAGCAGGGCAAAGGCAATATTGAAGAGATCCATGCCCATTGATGAAGAATATTAGAAGCAAAAGGCTGTTATGAGGTGGTTCAAAGATGGGGATAGAAATACCAAATTTTTTCACTCTTATGTTAAAGGCAAGAGGAGAAAACTTCATATTACAGAGATTTAGATAGTTAAAGGTGATATGGTTAATTTTAATGAGAATATTGGGGAAGAAACAGTATCATTTTTTCTGAATAGTTTAGGGAAAATTGCAGAAGTAAAGATTTCATCATGTTAAAGAATATTCCTAAAATTAATTTAGACGAGCAAAATAAGGTGATGACTGATATACCTATAAGAGAGAAAGTTAAGAAAGTGGTCTTTGAAATGAATGGAGATAGTACCCATGGTCCAGATAGTTTATTTGGACATTTCTTTCTAACATGCTGGGAGATAGTTGGAGGGGATATTACTAATATGGTGAAACCCTTTTTTTGTGTTCGTCAGTTACCTAGATTTATAACTCATACTAATCTGGTACTGATACCAAAAAAGAGTCTATAAAGAATTTTGGAGATGTGAGACCAAACAACTTATGCACTTTTGTAAATAAGATCATATCAAGATGTGTGCATGAAAGATTGGTGTGTGTTCTGCCAAGTATTATATCAAAAAAATCAATTAGGTTTTGTGAAGGGAAAAAGTATAAAAGAAAATTTCCTACAAGCTCAGGATATTATAAGGGATATTAATATGAGAACCAAATTTCATAATGTGGTCGTTAAGCTTAATATGGCCAAAGCTTATGATAGAGTCTCTTGGATATTCTTGACTATGGTACTAAGAAAGTTTGGTTTCTAAGAGATCATAACTGATATGGTATGGAGGATTGTTTCTAATAATTGGTATTCAATGCTTGCTAATAGACAAGCCTATGTATTGTTTCATTCATCAAGAGGTTTCAAACAAGGTGATCCTCTATCACCAAAAGAATAAATTCCATTCTGAAGACATTTTAAGGAAAGTAACCAGAAAGATAATGTCCTAGCAAAACAAGTTTCTTTCATGTGGGGGAGATTTAGTTTGATCAGTCATGTCTTACAATTAATGCTTGTATACCTTCTATCAGCTATGAATCCTCCAAAAAAGGTAATTGATCAACTTTACAAAATTTTTGCAAGATTTTTCTGGAGTAAAGTAGGTGGTGATAGAGGAAAGCATTCGGTTAGTAAAACTTGCGTTATCCTAAAAATAAAGGTGGAATTGGTATTAGATCAATACATGTCATCTAAAAGCACTCTTTAAAAAATTATGGTAGAACTTAAGAGTGTCATCATCATCTTTATTGAGATCATTCATGTGGAACAAATATTGTAAGAACCTACATCCTAAGTAGCCAGAGGAATAGGGGCATCACAAGTATTGAAGAAGATGATAAGTGTAATAGAGAAAGTAGAACATGAAATTTGGTGGAAAATAAAATCAAAAAATTCTAGTTTTTGGTTTGATAACTGGACTAAGATAGGGGCATTATATTTCCTGGAAATAGAATTTGCAAGGGAAGAGGAGATGGAGGTCATAGAGTTTATTATAGAAGCAGACTGGTACACTATCTGAGGAAATGTTTATTCATATTATTAAAAATATCAGTCCTAGTCTAGTGACTGGGGCAAATGATACACCTTGGGAGATGGCAGAAATGAGTGGTAGATTTTCTATTAAGTTTGCTTACAAGATTATGAGAGCAAAGAGAGATATAGGAATCGACAAGAAATATTTGGATAAAAGGTATGCCTTTCAAAATTAATTTCTTTCATTGGAGGTTATGGAAGAGGAGGATAGCAACTGAAGATAATCTAAGGAGAATGATAATTATCTTAACATCCAAATATTACTGTTGTTAGGAATACAAATAGGAGAAATATTTTGATAAAAGGTCTGGCTTTAAAAATTAATTTCTTTAATTAGGGGTTATGGAAGAAAAGGATAGCTACAGAATATAATCGTAGGACAATGAGAATTAGTTTGGCATCCAGATGTTACTGTTGTGATGAATACAAACAGGATACTATGACCCATCTTTCTCTAACATCTCTCATAGCTAAAAGGCTATGGAAGTAGTTTGCTTCTTGTGTAGGTATAGTAGTGGAGAACACACATCTAAAATAGTTAATCATAATACGATGTGATGTTTTTGTTCCAGTCAAGCTAAAAGTGGTATTTTTTATCATCCCTCCTATTACTATGTGGGAATTATGGAAAAGACAAAATGCTAGAAGACATGGAAAGGTTTATAGTTATGACAGACTTTGTTATCAAAGTCTACAAACTATTGGTAGGGAATAATTGAAGTTTTAAAAAGCTACAACCCAATGTTAAATTATCATTCAATGAAGTGGATTTTTCCACCAACAGGATGGTTCAAATATAACAATGATTGAGCTAGTAGAGGTAATCCTAGAGAGAGTTCTTATGGCTTTTGCATCAGAGATAGTGAAAGAGATTTAATATATGCTGAGGCTAAGGCTATAGGAGTTGCTACTAACATAGAGTCAGAGACAATGGCAATACTCAAAGTACTAAGGGAACGTAAGTTTAGAAAAATTAGTGACATATTAATAAAGACAGACTCTCTTAGTTTAAGGAATATGGCAATGAGAGAATCGTAGATTCCATAACAGATAATTAAATTAATGGAGAAAATACATCAGTTAATTATAGATATGCATCAAACTATCATCCATGTTTTCAGAGAAGCTAATCAGTTGGCTGAGAGCTTAGCTACTATGGCTCTAGATAAAGATGAACATTTGCAGATTTAGGATTTTCAACAATTACCAATTGATTACAAGAAAATTTTAAATATGGACAAAGCACAGATAGCAACATTGAGAATAAAAATGAGGAAAATATAGTCTATCCATCAATATTAACAAGGAAGCACACACATTAAGGTCTCACAGCTATGATATGTACATAAGTTCTTGCCACTCAAAGTGATATATCTACTAAGCTACCTAGCCAAGGCTATGTTCGCTTACTGTAATGACTTGAGACTACCCCTAGTCGTTACACAGTGCTTACGGTCCCGAGGGACCACAAGCTAACCCATGAGCTGTACCTTCTGTGAGCATGAATAATATAATCATGAATGTAGAATAATAACTAAAATTCCATAGGGTTTTTAATAATAAAATGACTACTAAATTATGAATCTGGCATAATACTAAAATTTGAATAATCCGAATAGCTAACTATTGTGTCTGAAAAGACACTAAACTGAATATTAAGAGTTGATAAGATAGGCTCCAACTAAATCTACTAACTACTGAGATAAAGATATGAAGTAATATAATCTGTGCCTCGGATGATGAGGACTCACCACTGCTATTGTAATATTGATGATTTGAGAGACTAAGTGCGATTTGAGAACTGAGCGTCAGCACCTATGATATGATACATCATAGCTCAAAGAAAGGTATGCGATCAGTACTTTGATTGTAATGGTATGCTAAATGAGGTGTGTTGATATGCATGGTTTCATGAATAGGAATAATAATAACTAACTGATTATACAAGTAAAACATAGAGTACTGAGTAGAGCACATGAAATCTGTAGGTGCTAAAAATATGAAGAAATTAGTAAATATCGAATATGCATGATAGTCTGAAGAAATATGAAAATCTATGGAAACTGGAGATACATGACCAAGCATATAACATGGACTGAGTAAATCTGTAAACTGAAATACTAACAAAATAATGATATTTGTATGCTTTGTCCAAATAACTCTAAGCCTGTATAACTAAATGGGGACTATAAGTGAGACTGCATCTGAGATTGTGGGAGGTATCATCTAACTTACATTCCTCAATTTTAGCAAATTGAGGTCCAACCTTTAACCCCAGTTAAAAGGGTATTAATACCATTCCACGAGTACTAACGTTGGCTGTGTGGATCCACTAAACTGATATAATGTTCAAAGGACTAAGGGTGTCAAGCCTGAGCTGATGGGTGACCCCTGTGAGATAGTCAAGCCTAATCTGATGGGTGACTACTCATATTGTAAGACGCTGCAAAATTCATAGCTTAAATTAGTCCTTTAGGCTTGTCTAGGGGTCCCATACTTAGAATATTTTAGCTAAGGATTCAAACTTAGTGCTATTTTAGCCTTCGAAAGTTGGAAATCTTATTTCAAGACCTTTACATCCATTAAATATTGATATTCAAGTTAATTCATGATCAGGAAGCTCAATAGATGTTCTCAGACAAGTTTTAAATTTTTTGGACCTCATTTAGACCATGTTTGAGTGCCCAAAATAGTGTGCCAACGTGATCTCGACGTGTCACGTCGATAGATGATTCTTTCCCTAGCTCTAGATCAAATTCTAGTGAACCAACGTGCACTCAACACGGCGCATTGGCTATCATGTTGATGCCAATGATGCGGCGCATTGGCCTATGCGTTAGTAATACAGTTTTTCAGTCATTAAAAGACCGCATCCTTGGAGGTATTTAGGTCTTTTTCCCATGACCTTCAACCCCCAAAACATGAAATTAATATCTTTGAAGAGAAATTATACTCATTATTCCTCAAAATCTCAAGAACAAGAACCCCAAGAGATTCAATTTCAAATTAAGAACTCAAGAACTCACCATCAATCTGTCAAAATTCAGGCACTAAGGTATGTGAAGTGTTCATCCAAGGGTCTCTTCCATGCTCCGAGTCCAAGAATCTATTTTTAAATATCAAGTATATGAATTTTATGAATTCCATGTTGGGTTTGATAATATTCATGTTTATATTGATTAATTGGGTTTCAAATCCATGTTTCATGATAAATTTCATGTGGGGTTAATTGTTTTATATATGTTATCATGTGAGATCAGGCTAAAGCCTTCAAATTGTGAATTTACTATGTGGAATTGTGTGCTCATATATTGATTATTATTATGTGCCTATTTTATACTTTTTAAGTGATTGATTAATTAAGCATGTGAATCGAATGGTGGAATTATATCATGTTAACATGTCAAGTTCATTCCATGCAAGTGTTTGTTAAAATGCCCCAATGAATTAATGATGATCAAGTGCTTAGTTTACATGTTTCAAGTTTGTGCCATGTCTCTTAATGTATGCTATCGAGTCCTGGAGGTACTTGTACCCGACAAATTAGTTGTTTACCTAGAGCCATGGCCAGTCATAGAATAGTAATAGTCACGTCATGAACAGTAGTACACTCAGTCAGTCATAGAACTCAGGAAAAACTCAGTAGACTCAGTACTAATCCGGTTTAGTTGAGTACTTAGTTTAGACCTCAGTAAATTCAGTCAGCTAGTAGAATTCATTAGTATTCCGTCAGTCAATGGAACTCAACGAATCCATTCAATTTAGTTAAACAGTAATATCAGTAATAGTTTAGTCCAACCTAGTACAAACTAGAAATCAGTCCAGTGTCTATTCAGTTGGGAGTAGGATTCAACACCGAGCG
Organism: Capsicum annuum; assembly: GCF_002878395.1. Lineage (NCBI taxonomy): Eukaryota > Viridiplantae > Streptophyta > Magnoliopsida > Solanales > Solanaceae > Capsicum > Capsicum annuum. The sequence goes on along the minus strand of NW_025873879.1, from coordinate 13,054 downwards.
AACCCAGGGATGGGGGCATTCCTGCCAGTAGAGGGTTTGACCCTTAGTAGAAATCCCTACGTACTAAAATATATAGCCAGCGTAGGTTGAGATATCTTCCCTGGCAGATATTATAAGGGTTGATATATCTCATTCGAGTTATCCTGCCAGTGAGGGTTGAAGAAAGAGCTTCCTGTCGGAGAGGGTTAACTCACAGCTTGTCCTTACCCATGGTATGGTATTGACACCATTCCAACTAGGATTACAGGTTAGACCCCAATTAGATTAGAGAGAGGCATGTCGGTTAGATGATTACCTCCTATAATCTAAGTTTTAGTCTCAGTCTTGGAATAGAACTCAGTTCAGTTCTACATATTCAGGACTATTAGATAAAGTCACTCATCTTCGTATGAAAATCAGTATAGTTCCACAGAATTCAAGACTATCAGATACAGTTATTTAGATAATCAATAATATAGTATCTGTAAACTTAGATATTGGTTATCAGTATTCATACTCAGTACTCAATATTATCACGATCTCAGTTACAATCTATATATTCATACATTTACTCTTATTCAGTCATACTCATGTTATTCAGTTAGTATTATTCATGCATATAAACCCATGCATTTCAGCCTACCTTACTAACCATACCAGTACATTCAAAGTACTGAAGCATGCTTTTCTTTTGCTCTATGATGTCTTATATCATAGGTTAAGACGCACAGGCTCCAGAGCATCCTTAGCAGTTTAAATTTTTAGCAATCAGAGTAGTGGTGAGTCCTCACAGTTCAAGGACATAGTTGTTTTTAGTATTTTAGTATTATTTTCAGTAGTTGGAGTTTATTGGGGACTTGTCCCATCAACTCCACTGTTCAGATAGTTTAGAGAATTTTCAGACAAGAGTATTTTTACACAATTGTTTAGTTTTTTAGTACTTATATTCAGTTTTGGTATTTTGATACTGTATTCAGATTTATTTAATTTTTTAAACCTTATGGCATATATTTCTGCCTATTTCGGCAATCATTACAGTACTTATTACTTAGTTGTTGCAGCAGGTACCAGTCATGGGTTAGCTTGTAGTCCTTTGAGATTATGAGCATCGTGTAGCATCCGGGGTATAGACTCGACGCGTTACAAACTTGGTATCAGAGGCAAAGGTTCAATAGTGTCCTAGGAAATCTGAAAGCCGTATCTAGTAGAGTCTTGTGCATGGGTGTTGTACACCACACTTATGGATAAGAGGCTACGAGATATTTTAGGAATAGTTTCCCTTCTTTCGGTATTTGTATCATGCGAGTGAGCATGATTTCTAATTACACTCTCTTAATAATCCTAGTTTCTCTTCCATTTACAGAATATGCCTCCAAAAAGGACTCAGGGAAGAGGATCGGGAGACCAGTCAGCCCCTCATCCAATCCATCTATATCCTTTGGGTGAGCATGTCTCCCATGCGAAGTTCAGAGAAACCTTCACCACCCTAGCTCATTCTATGGCATCCTAGAATGAATGTTCAGCTATGGTTCTGGTCAACCCAGTGGCAAATACTATTGCTGCCAGGATTTAGGACTTCACTCGAATGAACCCTCCATCGTTTACCAGGACTAAGTCATATGAAGACCCTCAAGAATTTCTTGATCAGGTGCAGAAGGTTACTGATATCATAGGGGTAACTGATATTAAGAGCGCTGAGTTAGCCGTATACCAGTTACAAAATGTGGCTCACTCGTGGTTTAAATAGAGGAAAGAAAAGAGGGTCGCAGATGTAGGGCCCATAGAATGAGAGGAGTTTGCAGTTACTTTTCTAGATAGGTTATTTTCGCTAGAGTTGAGGGGAGCAAAGGTTTTGGAATTTATTAATTTGAAGCAGTGTAATATGACAGTACAGGAGTAGTACTTCAGCACTTAGGGGTAGTACTTCAGCACTTAGGGGTCAGCTTATTTCTTACCTTTGGGCTAGAAAAATGATATCTAAGGGATGTGTCTACCGTCTTGTTCGAGTCCAGCACTCTAGTTTTGAAACCCCTACTCTTGAATTAGTATCAATATCATATGAATTCCTAGATGTGTTTCTCGAAGACCTTCCTAGAGTTCCTCTTGAAAAGGAAATTGATTTTGTAATTGATCTTCTCCCAGATACTCAGCCCATATCTATCCTGCTATACAGAATGGCTCCAGCAGAACTTAGAGAATTGAAGGAATAGTTAAATGATCTCCTAGATAAGGGATTCATCATGCCCAGTATGTCCCCGTAGGGCATGCTAGTCTTATTCATTCATAGGAAAGACAATTCTCTCAAAATATCTATAGACTACTGTCAGCTAAATAAAGTCATGGTCAAGAACAAGTATCCACTTCCCAGAATCAATGACTTATTTTACCAACTTCAAGGTGCTGGTTATTTCTCCAAGATAGACCTTAGATCAGACTATCATCAACTCAGAGTTAAGGAATGTAACATCCTGAAAATAGACTTCTGAACTCGATATGGTCACTTCGAATTCTTAGTCATGTCTTTTGGTCTAACCAATGCCCCAGAAGATTTCATGGACTTGATAAACCATTTGTTCAAGTAGTACTTGGACATGTTCGTGATAGTCTTCATAGATGACATTCTTCTCTACTCCCGCAGTGAACATAATCATGCAGACCATCTCAAAATAGTATTGTTGACTCTCAAAAACCACTAGTTATTCACCAAATTCAGTAATTGCAAATTTTGGCTAAGGTCAGTAGCATTCCTTGTCCATATCATTTCCGCTGATGGCATCAAAGTTGATCCCTAAAACATCAAACCAATGAAAAATTGGCCCAGACCCATATGTCCATCAGACATCAGGAGTTTCTTAGGCTTGGACGGCTATTACCGACAGTTTGTTGAGGGATTTTTGTCTATTTCAGCCTCAATGTCCAGATTGACTCAAAAAAGAGTCAAATTCTAGTTGTATAATTCTTATGAGAAGAGTTTTTAGGAGTTGAAGACTCAACTCACTACGCCTCTAATTTTGACCCTACCAGATGGTTCAGATAGCTTTATTGTGTATTGTGATGCCTCCAGAGTTATTTTGGGGTGTTTTTTGATGCAGAGAGGTAAGGTCATAGCCTATGCCGCTAGATAGCTTAAGCCCTATGAGAAAAACTATCCTACTCATCATCTTGAGTTAGTAGCAGTAGTGTTTTCCCTAAAGATTTGGAGACACTATTTTTATGGTGTGCATGTTGATAGGTTTACTGATCATAAGAGCTTACAGTATGTGTTTTATCAGAAATACCTTAACCTTTATTAGAGAAGGTGGTACCCGAGTTCACCTCAGTACAACCTTTCATCCTCAGACAGACGGTCAAGCAGAAAGGACCATTTAGACTTTAGAAGATATACTACGAGCATATGTGATAGACTTTAGAGGTAGTTGGGATGACCACTTGCCTTTGATTGAGTTCACCTATAATAATAGCTATCACTCCAGTAGTCAGATGGCTCCGTTTGAGGTGCTTTACGGGAGGAGGACTAAGGGTGGATGTACAAAACTAATATAATGTTTAAAGAACTAAGAGTGTCAATCCTAAACTGACGGTGACCCCTATGAGATAGTCAAACCTAATCTGACAAGTGACTACTCATAATCTAAGAACCCACAAAATTCTTAGCTTAAATTAGTCCTTTAGGCTTGTCAAGGGGTCTCAGACTTAGAATATTTTAGCTTTCAGACTTAGTTCTATTTTAGCATTCAAAAGTTGGAAATCTTATTTCAATACCTTTATGTCCATTAAATGCTGATATTCAAGTTAATTCATGATCAGGAAGGTCAATAGGCGTTCTCGAACAATTTTCAGATTTTTGGATCTTATTTAGACCATTTTTGAGTGCCCAAAATAGTGGGTCGACGTGATATCAACGTGTCACTTCAACCATTGCGTCGATAGATGATTTTTTCCCCAGATCCAATATTAATTCCAGTGAACTGACATAGTGCATTAGCTATTGCATTGATGCCAATGACGCGATATATCAGCTAGCACGTTGGTAACACAGTTTTTCAGTCATTAAATGACCACGTCCTTGGGGGTATTTGAGCCTTTTTCCCATAGCCCCTCAAAACACGAAATTAAATCCTTTGGAAAGAAATTATACTCATTATTCCTCAAAATACTCAAGAACAAGAACCCTAGGAGATTCAATTTCAAATCAAGAACTCACCATCAATCTCCCAGAAATTCAGGCACTAAGGTATGTGAAGTGTTCATCCAAGGGTCCTTTCCACCCTTGGAGTCCAATAAACTATTTTTAGACATCAAGTATATGAATTTCATGAATTCTATGTTTGGTTTGATAATATTCATGTTTATATTGATTATTTGGGTTTTAAATCCATTTTTCATGCTAAATTTTATGTGGGGTTAAATTGATTTATATGTGTTATCATGTGATATCATGCTAAAGCCTTAAAATTGTGAATTTGATATGTGGATTTGTGTGCTCACATGTTGATTAGTATCATGTGCCTAGTTTATGCTTTTTAAGTGATTGATGAACTAAGCATGTGAGTTGAATAGTGGAATTATATCATGTTAGCATGTATTCAAGTTCATTCCATACAAGTGTTTGTTAAAATGCCCCAATGAATGAATGATGATCAAGTACTTAGTTTACATGTTTCAAGTTTGTGCCATGTCTCTTAATTTATGCTATCGAGTTATATGCTGGCTACGTAGTTCTAGAGTATAGGGACAGCTACTAACGATGTTGCCTATCTGACGAAGAAGCAATCATCCATGCACTCACTCAGTGCTAAATCCTACTCCCAATTGAAAGACACTGAGGTACTAGACTGTTTTGAGTTTAACAACTGATATCTGACTTTCCTGATAATGCTCATAATATAATTTGAAGACTATTCTATAATGTACTAAGACTAGTTTAAATAAATAGCTATGGTTTTTGGGTATTCAATACCCCCAGGACTCAAAAAACAATACTAAAAAGACACTAAAGCTTAGGGGACAAATCATGATTCGTTTTTATTAAATCAATTACTCTTGTAGGCATGCTAAAATATATAGAAATAGCATGAATCTGACATAATAGAGTTAAATCATGGTCTTGTTCACTAAATAATAACATTAAAACATGGAGGATTGAATAATAACAACAATTTCATGGTAACATGGTATAAAATCATAGTTCATGGAGTTCTTGGATGAAATCATAATTTAAAACATAATAACTTGAAAAGATCACAATTTTATAATTTAAAAGGGTTTCTTGGACTCCATGGATGAAATGGATCCATGGATGAACATCTAACATACCTTAATGGATGAATTTCTTGAATTTCTTATTGAGTTCTTGAGGATTGGCCTTGAAATTGGAGAGTTAGGGTTCTTGATTTTGAAAGCTATGACCCTATGATTCCTAAAGTTTTCAAGTGTCATGATTATTAAGTTTTCAAGAAGTTTCTTGCTTTCATGAGATTATAGCTTATGTCCTGAAAGTTGATATTTTAAGATTTCATCTAATTTACAAGTTCAGAACAAAGAAAGAATACAGATCCAGAATAAAGTTAAATGACTCCCGTGATTTCTATTATCTATTTCCTAACCACAACTTATGAGAATTTTATTCAAGCTATGTGAGTCATCTATTATAGCATGCATACTTTCTATTAAGACTTGTGATACCGATTTTTTATTTGCATACATCCCTACATGCTCAGTACATTCCCAAAGTTTTGATTCACATCTATGTTCTACATTGTCTCATAATGTAGGTTTAAGTGCTCCGTCCCAGTCTCGTCAGTGATCCCCGAGTGCTTTTATCTACATCTCCACAGTGGTGAGTTCTCATGGTTCGAGGACTGGTTATCCTCAGATATTCAATTTATCTAGTAGTTGTTCATTTCTTTTCAGTTGAGTATGAGTCAGTTTAGGACTTGTCCCAATGGCTCTCTAGTTCTTGAGTAGCAGAGGCTTTGTCAGACTAGTTGTGAGATTGTTACTATGTCGAGATTTCGATTATTATGGTTGTTCAAACAAAGTATTTTCACAGTATTTCTTATGATTTGATATAATAGTGCCCGTGATTTGTCTATTTAATCTCTAAGCAAGTTATTATGTGAAGTAGCAGGCTCAAAGGGTCATCTTGGGGCTACTTGTAGCCTTAAGCACCATGTGACGCTTTGGGACCCATTTTCGGGGCATTACAAAAAGCACACCTAGGTGGATTAAAAGTAGGGAAATGTTCTATTTTACCCCTGGGCAAAACTTTTAATGTTTGTCAAATTATTCCAAAATGGGCACCTGGCATGACGTGGCTCTATCGCGCCGTGTCACTGGAAACTGATCACTATCGCAGTAAGCCTTTTGATGCCATTTTGACCACATCCGCAACATGCCAACATTGCGGAGGCCCACTGAAAATTAACCAATGACAAATTGGCCTACTCCGTGACACGCCATGATCACGGAGTCACACTGGAAATTGACAATTGTCGCTTGGGATGCCTACGCGATGCGCTAAGGGTTAAAATGACTGTGATTAATGACTGAAACTTTAAATCGCCATAACTTCTTACCCGGTTATTGGATTTAGGCAAATTTTAGATCGTTGGAAAGCCAATTCAATCTCCTACATAATGGAAGGCTCTAAACTAAAAAATAATGAGTGTTTCAAAAATTTTATATATGAATACTCATGTATTGGGACTTAGATTATGATAGGAAAATATGGTGTGTTACAATATCTCCCCCATGGGATCATTCATCCTCGAATGAAACTAGTTAAGCTGAGGAAAACTGCTAGACTAATCTTAGACACTGAACATGCAGATATGATGCATAGATTACATGACTGAAATGTTTTGTAAAGCACAGCTGACATTGAAATGATGTGAAATTGAAACTGAGCATGATAGAGAGAAATCTAAAGAAGATTGGTACCTTATACTAAATTTGGATTCATGGAGAAAAGATGAGGGTACTTGGTCCGTATATCTACTTATGCTTCCCAAGTGGCTCCCTCAATAGACTAATTCCTCCAAAGAACTTTGACTAGTGGAACTTCTTTGTTCCTTAGTCTACGAACTTGATGGTCAAGAATTTCAACTAGAACTTCCTCATCAGAAAGACTGTTCTGAATATCTACAATTTCTAAGGGAACAACTACAGCTGGATCACCAATACACTTTTTCAACAATGAGACATGGAACACTAGATGTATTGAGGATAAATCTGAAGGCAACTCAAGATCGTAAGCTACCTTTTCGTAACGACTAAGAATTCTGAAGGGAACAACATATGGGGGACTGAATTTCTCTTTTTTGTCGAATCTCTTCACTCCCTTCATAGGAGAGATTTTCAAGTACATAAAATAACTGACCTCAAACTCGAGATCCTTTCTCCTCAGGTCTGCATTCAATATTTATTGGCTGTGGGTAGCCCTAAGACTTTCTCTGATCAACTGAACCTTCTCTAACACATCAAACACCAAGTCAGGCCCTACTACTACAGCCTCACCTACTTCAAACCAACCAATTAGAGATCTACATCTCCTACCATAGAGAGCCTCAAATAGAACCATATGGATACTAGAATGATAGTTGTAATTGTATGTGAACTCAATCAAAGGCAAGTGGTCATCCCAACTACCTTTAAAATCAACTGCTGCTCTCAGGATATCCTCAAGCGTCTAAATAGTCCTTTCTGCTTGACCATCTATCTGAGGATGGAAAGTTGTACTGATGTGGACTTGGGTACCAAGAACCTTTTGGAATGCTTTCCAAAAATAAGAGCTAAACTAGGTACCTCTATCTGTGATGATAAATAAGGAAATACCGTTCAACCTAACCGACTCTCTGAGATAGATTTTGGCATAGTCCTCAACTGAATAAGAGATATGGACTGGTAATAAATGAGCTGATTTGATCATCATATCTACGATAACCCAAAAAGAATTATGCTGATGACGGGTACGAGGCGAACCTATCACAAAATCCATGGTCACTTCCTCCCATTTCCACATAGGAATACTGAACTCCTGTATGGACCCACTAGGCTTCTGGTGATCAATCTTAACTTGCTGGCATATAGATAACTTAGCCAAAAACTCTGCAATATCCCTCTTCGTCCCACTCCACCAATAGATCTCTCATAAATCACGGTACATCTTAGTGGCCCCTGGCTGAACAGTGTAATGCGCACCATGCGCCTCTATGAATATTTGTTGCCTCAAGTCATCTACACTAGGCACATATAATCTACCCTGACAACGCAACACACCATCTCCCCCTTGGGAGAAAACCTTTATTTTCTAATCTCTGACTGATTATTTTATCTTAACTAGACTGGGATCTCTATCCTGCTTTTCCTTCACCTAGGAAACTAGAGATGATTTGGCACTACTCTGTACCCACACACTACCGTCTACTGAGTTGACTAAGTGAACACCTTCTTGGGTAAGCTGATGAATTTCCTGAGCTAACTTCTTCTTACCATCCTCAACATAAGTAACACGGCCCATAGACAATCTAATGAGAGCATCAGCCACTACATTGGCCTTTGCCGAATGATACAGAACACCCATGTCATAATTTTTCAATAACTCTAACCACCTTCTATAACGCGGATTCAAATCTTTATAAGAGAACATTTACTGAAGGCTTTTGTGATCTGTGAACACATCTACATGCACTCCATACAAGTAATGCCTCCAAATCTTTAAGGTAAACACTAAATCTGCTATCTCAAGATCATGAGTGGGGTAATTGTTCTCATGGGGTTTAAGCTGTCTGGAGGTATAGGCTACGACCTTACCTCTCTGTATGGGGACACAATCCAAACCTACTTTGTATGTATCACAGAACACAACAAAACCATCTGAACTATTTGGTAGGGTCAAGACTGGGAATAAGGTGAGTCGAGTATTCAACTCCTGAAAACTCTTCTCGCTGGAATCTAACCACTGAAACTTAACTTTCTTCTAAGTCAATCTGGACGTGGGGGATGCAATAGAAGAAAAACCTTCAAAAAACTGAGGGTAATAGACAGCTAAACCTAAGAAACTCCTGATATCTAATGGAGAGATGGGTCTAGGCCAGTTTATCACTGTCTCAGTCTTTTGAGGATCAACTCTAATGCCATCACCATAAATAATATGACCAAGGAAAGCTACTGATCTTAGCTAGAATTCACACTTACTGAATTTAGTGAACAACTAGTGAGCTCTCAGACTCTGAAATACTATTCTAAGGTGGTCTACATGATCATTTTTGCTACAAGAGTAAACAAGAATATCATCAATGAAGACTATGACGAACATGTCCAAGTGCTACTTAAACACTCGGTTCATCAAGTCCATGAAGGCTTCTGGGGAATTTGTAAGACCGAAGGACATGACTAGAAATTTGAAGTAACCATACCAAGTTCAAAAAGCTATTTTCAGAAGGTCATATTCTCTGGCCCTGAGCTAATGATAACCTAATTTGAGGTCTATCTTGGAAAAGTAGCTAGCACTCTGAAGTTGGTCAAACAAGTCATCGATTTTAAGAAGTGAGTATTTATTCTTAAATATGACCTTGTTCAACTGAAGATAGTCAATACATATTCTGAGAGAGCCATCCTTCTTACGTACGAATAGAATAGGTACGCCCCACGGGGAGATGCAGGGTCTGATGAATCCCTTATCTAAGAGATCTTTCAACTGTTATTACACTTCTTTGAGTTTAGTTGGAGCCATTCTGTATAGAGGAATAGATATAGGCTGAGTATTAGGGAGAAATTCTATTCCAAAGTCGGTTTCCCTTTCAGGAGAACCCCGTGGAGATCTTCAGGGAACACATCTGTAAATTCTCGCACTACTAAAATGAACACAAGAGTTAGAGTTTTTAAGTTAGAGTCTTTGACTCACACAAGATGGTAAATACACCCCTTTTATCTCTTCTTTCTGGCTCTAAGGTACGAGATCAACTGAACCCTAAGATTTGTAGTACTACCCCTCCATTCAAGGACTAGTTCATTTGTGAACTGAAAATAAACTTTTATGTTTCTAAAGTCAACTGAGGCATATCATGAGTGGAGCCAATCCATGCCAAAAATAACATCAAAATCCGTCATCTCTAACTCTACGAGATCAAATGAGGTAACTTTTTGAGATATTGTGATCGGACAGTTCCTGTATACCTGTTCCGCTAAGATGTAAACACCTATAGGGGTAGAAACTAAAAAGGGCTCTGCTAGCTTTTCGGGCTGACTCCGAAGTTGATGGCTATATATGGAGTTACAAAAGAAAGAGAAGCTCTAGGGTCTATTAAAGCATAAACATATAAGTGAAAGACCTACAACATCCTAGTAACTACGTTAGGAGAATTTTCCTGATCTTGGCAGGACTGAAGAGCATATAACCTATTTGGACGTTAACCACTGGTAACACTAGAAGCGGCACCCTACTGAGTTGGGTGAATAGATAGAACTTACGACTGATGGGGCTAGCCCTGTTGGCGCATATCCCTACCCTTCTAAGAAACTACTGGACACTCCCGAATCCGATGGCCTAACTTGCCATACTTGAAGCACACATCACTACCCGCTCTACACTCACTATGATGGTGTTTTCCATACTTCTAACATAAAAGATTGGTACGAGCACTGCTAACACTAACCTGGGACTTAGAGCCTGGTGCCCTATCCCTATTGTCATTTCTGAATTTGGGTATTGAAGCACTGGCTGAAGAAGGTGTTGGGGCTGAAGACCTCTGACGAAACAAAGGACGGTCACCACCCTCTAACTTTGGCTGACTGAAATTAAAACTACTGATCCTAGTTCTTTTTTTTTCTCTCTCCCTTTCCTTAATCTTTTGCTCCTCTATCTATTAAGCATGGACCATCAATCTAGACAAGTCCATCGCCCTAATCAGCATTGCGGTCCTGCACTCCTTGACCACACTATTAGATACGCCAGACACAAACTTACTCATCTTAGACCTACTGTCGGCTACAACATGAGGAGCATATCTAGCTAACTGAGTGAACTTGAGAGAATACTCCCTCACACTCATGTTTCCTTGCCTCAAATTAATAAATTCAAACACCTTGGCCTCCCTCAACTCCAATGGAAAGAATCTGTCCAAGAAAGTCATGGCAAACTCTTCCCATTCTATAGGCCCGACAACAACACCCCTATCTACCTTTCACTACTTAAAATAAGTATGGGATACATAATACAACTGATATGTATACAACTCAGCACTCTGACTAGACGTCACCCCCATAGTATTTGTTACCTTTTACACCATATCTAAGAATTCCTGTGGATTCTCTTCAGACTTGGACCCCGTGAAGGAAAGGGGATTCATCTGGGTGAAGTCCTGAATTATGGTTACAGTAGTATTTTCACTGGGTTGGCCAAAATAGTAGCTAGCTATTCATTTTATGCTGCTACAAAATTGGCTAGAGTAGTAAATACAGCCCTAAATTCTGTGAGAGAGACATGCTCGTCCAGAGGATCTGCCTGGACGGGCTGAGGGGATGACTGATTTCCTATTATTCTTCTGTTCTTCTTGGGAGGTATGTTCTATAAATAAAATTAGGAAACAGATTAGACTAAGAGTTTAACTTGAGGTCATGCTTACTCACACGACATAAATACTGAAAGAATGGAAACTTTTACCTAAATGCCTTGTAGCCTCTCATCTATAAGTGTGGTGCGCTACACAGCCATGCACTAGACTCTACTTGACGTGGCTTTCAGACTTTCTAGGACACTTTAAAACCTTAGGCTCTGATACCAAGTTTGTAATGACTCGATACTACCCCCTAGTCATTACACGGTGCTTACGATCTTGAGAGACCACAAGCTAACCCAAGAGCTGGTACCTACTGTGAGCACTGAATAATATAATCATGAATGCGAAAGAATAACTGAAATGCGATAAGTTTTTAATAATGAAATGACTACTGAATTATGAATCTGGCATAATACTAAAATCTGAATAATCTGAATAGCTAACTGTAGTGTCTGAAAAGCCTCTATAATAAATACTATGAGTTGATGGGACAGGCCCCCAACTAACTCTACTAACTACTGAGATAAAAATATGAAGTAACATAATCTGTCCTCGAATGACGAGGACACACCACTGCTGCTGTACTGCTGATGATCTAAGGGACTAAGTACGATCTGAGAACTAAGCGTTAGCACCTATAATATGATACATCATAGTGCAAAGAAAGGTATGTGATCAGTACTTTGAATGTATTGGTATGCTAAATGAGGTAGGCTGATATGCATGGTTTCATGAATATGAATAATCATAACTAACTAATTATACATGTAATACATAGTGTACTCAGTAGAGAACATGAACTCTGTAGGTACTAAAAATATGGAGAAATATGTAAATACCGAGAATGCATGATAGTCTGTAAATACTGAAGGAATGTGAAAATCTGTGGACACTGGGGATGCATAACCAAGAATATAACATAGACTGAGTAAAATCTGTGAACTAAAATACTGACAAAATAATAATATATGTATGCTTTGGCCAAAAAACTCTAAGACTGCATAACTGGATGGGGACTATAACTGAGACTGCATCTGAGACTATGGGGGGTATCATGTAACCGATATTTACCAATTTAAGCTAATCAGGGTCCAACCTGTAACCACAGTTGGAAGGGTGTTAATACCGTGCCACGGGTACTAATGTTGGTTGTGTTGATCCACTAAACTAATATAATGTCCAAAGGACTAAAGGTGTCAAGTCTGAACTGACGGGTGACCCCTGCGAGAATGTTAAGTATAATCTGACGGGTGACTACTCATATCCTATGTTGGCTACATATTTTTGGAGTATAGGGACTGCTACTTACGACTCTGCCAATCTGATGGGGAAGCTTCCATCCCTGTACTCGTTCGGTGCTAAATCCTACTGTCAACTTAAAGACACTGATTACTAGACTAATCTGAGTTTAAGTCTGATATCTGACTATTCTGATAATGCTCACAATATAGTCTGAAGATTTTTCTTTAATGTATTGAGACTAGACTAAATAAACAGCTATGGTTTTTGGGTAT
>NW_025873878.1:0-2437 GCF_002878395.1 Capsicum annuum | reverse complement strand
TAGTTTTTGTATATAATAATATATCATCTACGTATACTATACAATTAAATAATTGTTTAAAATAACTATCCATAAAATGTTGATATCTACCTGGTGCATTTTTATATCCAAATGGTAATACATTCTATTCATAAAATCCTTGTGGTATCGTAAATGCGGTTAATTCTTTAGATTCTTCTTCTAACTTTAAATGGTAAAATCCTGATTTACAATCGAATTTGCTAAAATAATTATATCCTTGTATTTTCCTTATTTTTAATATCTTATTTGTTATTGGATAATTATATGTCATAGTTTTTGCATTTAAATTTCTATAGTCAATAACCATTCTACTTTTTCCTTTTTTTTGTTCACTATGTTTATTTACTATAAATGCTGGACTATTATTTTTACATTCCTAGATTTATAAGTAATTAAGCTTCCTTCATTATTAAATCCTTTAACTATTATTGGTGTTTTTAATTTATCTCATTTACTTTCTGGTTAGCAATTATATCTACATAAATTAGCTTCTGCTCCTGTATTTATCATAGACGTATAATATCTACTGTAATATCCTTCTACTACTATCTTCATTAATACATATATTTTCATTTTATTTTAAGGCTCTTCTTAAGAATAATTTCTCTCTGTTATATGTTAAGGTTAATTGTGTATGTTCTATATTATATGGTTTTACTTGTTCTAGCCATTTTATCCCTAATATTATATCTGCTTTTTGTATTTCTTCCTTTACTTCAAATTCTATTTTTATTTTTCTAATTCCTATTATTATTTCTTTTTCTGCTATATTTTTACTATTTATTAAACTTCTTGGTAGAGCTGGGCACATATCATTATCAGTTTTTATTTTTTCATTTTTTACCAGATATTTTGCTATATAATTTTCTTTTTGTCCTGTATTTAAGAGTATTAAATATTCTTTTTCATTTATTTTTCCTATTATGTAATATTGGTTTAAATTACTAGTTGAATTGATTTCATAACTTGTTCTTTTTGATGAGCTTGATGATTCTGATTTTTCATCAGCTATTCTTTTCATTGTACTTATCCTATCATTTACTATTTCTAAATTTTCTTCTATATCTATGTCTCTATAGCTATAATCACTATAATCTATTGTTTTTACAATTTGTTCGAATGGACTTTCTATTCGTATTTTGTTAATCTTATTTTTTCCTGTTATTTTATGTATTGTTGTTAATACATATAAATTTTTGCATCTTGCGGTAAATATTTTACTTCCTGGGGTTAATTCTATTCCTGATATTTTCCAATATAATACTAGTGATTTATCTATATTTTTATCTGTTACCGCTATTGAATAATTTGTACTTATTATAAATTTGAATTTTTGGTATATTAGATTTCCTTTTATGGCAGTTATTATGCTTTTTTCTATAGGTTTTATAATTCTATCATCTGCTAAATATAATTCTATTGGTGTATCTATTTCTTATCTAAAACATGCTTTTATTAATATCTCTGTACCTCCAAGGTGTACATATTTTATTGGGTCTCCTTTACTTTTTATATCATTTATCTCTTTATTAATTATTCTTTTTGTTACTAGTGGTATACTAGCTTTGTCTTTTGCATTTCTACAGTCTATTACATGTTCCTTTTGGCATACTACATAATATTCTTCCTTTTTCCTAGTAAAAATATTTTTTATTGTTGGTATTTTAAATATTTTTTCAACACTTAAATCTAATTCTTTTCATTTTATTTCATCAAATATGTTACTGTCAAATATTATTTTTTGTTCTGTTCCTTCATCATTTAAATATTCTTCCTTTGTTATTGTTTTTATATCTTCTTCAGTCATTTGATTCATCTATTTCACTATCTATTTCATTATCTGTTTGATTTTCTGAAATTTCATATATACTATCCTCACATTCTAATTCATAATCTATATAGTCTATCTGCATATATTCTGTATTATCTATTTTTATTTCTGATATTTGTTTATTTTTTGGATTTTTAGGTAATTTACAATCTCTAGCTAAATGTCCTAATTTTCCACAATTATAACAAGTACATTCTTTTATAGATTTCTTTTTTCTATATGGTCTTTTGTATTTATAATTTTTTACATAATATATTTTTCTTGGTTTCTTGTATTTATATTGTGATTTTTTATATTTCTTATGTCTTTTTCTTTTCTTATAATATCTTTCTTCACATCCAAATTGGGGTGCTATTTTATTTTTGCAACATGCTAAATTTCTTATCAATGTTTTTTCCATTTTTAATTCTTTCTCTATATTTTTCACATAAGTTTCTATATCATTGTTGTAAAAATTTTATTTTTGCTCCTAAAGTATCTACTATTTTTGCTTCTTCCCAACTCTTTATTATCTTTGAACTAAATGGTTCGGGTAATTTATTAAAATATAATTTTTCTTATCTCTTTACTTTCTTCTATATTATA
>NW_025873877.1:107271-121846 GCF_002878395.1 Capsicum annuum | reverse complement strand
TGAGCTTTTAGATATATTTTTCTTCTTATTAGACTTCTAGGACACTTGGGATTCACCAAATTTGACCACTTACCTTGTGATGGATCTTCTAGATTTTGTAAAAGTATCCTAATCAAAATTATACTAATAAGTCACTATGGTAGCAAAACTTAATTTGTAACCACACCCCCTGACAAACTTTCCCCATCAAGTACTAATTATCCTTATGGTTGCATCCCACTATGATCTCATATTACATTGCATAAACTAACTAAGGGTCTGAACCATATAGCTAATATCCGGTCTGGTTATGTTAGAATATAGAAGCTTACCAATCAATCTTGAAATGAGGTAGCTTATGTAAAATAATATCCTTAGGAAAACCAGTGACTTGATCATATTCTACTGAGTTTAGCCTCAAATTAATCTCCATAGAGTGGACGTAGGCTTGTCACCGTTAATACAAGTATCAAGAATAAGTTTCAAAATATACTTTCTCTGATTCAATATAACACCTTCAGTGGATCTCTAAACCTAAATTCCCAAAAAGTACTTGAGCTTCCCTAGTCCCTTTAGCTTAATCTACTTATGTAGAACTTGTTTTTATTCAATAATAACATGTTCATTACTACCTATTACAATTAGATCATCAACATAAAAAATGTAATCAGTAAACCTTTATCGTTCTTAAGAGTGGACAAAGAATAGTCATATGTGCTCTGAACAAAACTAGTATCTATTAAAGTAGTAGTCAGTTTTATGTACCATTTCCTAGATCCCTACTTCATACAAGATAGAGACTTAAGTAATCTGCACTTTTGCCTCACCTCGTTTCTTAGATCCTTTTGGGATCTCCATATAGACTTCTTTATTAATATCACTTTGCAGAAAAGGCATCATATACATCCATTTAAACAAACTCCACCCTTTTGATATAGCCAATACAATGACACATTTAACTGTCACTATCTTAGAAATAGGTGAAAAAGTGTCATGATAGTCTAGTCCACCAGCTGACTATAAACTTTGGCCACTAATATTGCCTTAAACCTTTCTACCTCACCATTTGCCTAATATTTGATTTGTACACCCATTTTGAGCATGCTGCAGCCTTCTCTTAAGGTAAGTCTGCCTTCAACCAAATCTTGTTGTCTTCAAGGGCCTATATTTTTGGGTTCATATATTGCATCCATTTTTTATCTTTGGCTACTTCTTTAAAGTGCCTAGGCTCCTTGAGATGGTAAAACTTCGTAAATTAACTTTGACAGTTAGGGTTGATGTGATCATAACACAAGTAGTTGATAATAGGATGTCTGGTTCTCCTTTAAACTTTACCAATAGTCGTGTAATCCTTCATACAAGTAGTGTCATGACCAGAGGCTACCCCCTAGTCGTGGCAACAGTGCTTATAATTACAGGTAACCACAAGCTAACCTGTGAGCTAGTACCTGTTGTGAGTACTAAATAAAATAATAATAATGGACATATGCAGAAATAACTGATAAAGCCATAAGGTCTGAATACTGAGAATATGATTTAATATCAAGTCTGAATAATAGATAAAATCTATTAAAAAAATGAACTAACTGTCTGAATGTCCGAAAGCCTCTAAACTTATTGAGGAGTTGATGGGACAAGTCCCCAACTAACTTCAACTAACTGAATGTACTAAACTAGTAAACAACTAAAATAAGCTATTATGTCCCCGATAGATGAGGACTCACCACTACAGCAGCTGAGTAACAATGGGATGTCTAACTACGATCGGGGAACAAAGCATCCGAACCTATGATATAAAACATCATAGTGCAAAGAGGAGTATACGGTCAGTACTTTGAATATACTGGTATATGAAATGAGGTTAGGCAAACATGCATGGGTTAATTACACATGGAGTAATGACTAACTGAATAGCCTAAGATAACTGAGTATGCATGCAGGAAAACTGAAATACTGAGAATGCAAGACCAAACATATAATATTTCTGAAAAAATCTATAAACTGAATTACTGAAATTTGATAACTGAATAACTAGAAGTCTGAATGCTATGGTCACGGAAACCTAAACTAAATTCTGTACTAAATACTAAACTGAGACTGTGGGAGATATCATCTAACCAACATGCCCTAATCTAAGATAATTAGGGTAAAACCTGTAACACCAGTTGGAAGGGTGTTAGTACCATGCCACGGGTGCTAACACAAGGCTAAATGTATCCACTCAACTGGTGTCCTGGAGGACTAGGGAGTCATTCCTAAACTGCTGGGTGACCTCTAAGAGAATGTCAATCCTAAACTGGTGGGTGAAATCTTAGAGAATGTCAGTCCTAAACTAAGAGGTGACATCTCATAATCCTATACTGGTTACGTAGTTCTGAAACTTAAGGACTGCTTCTAAGGACTAAGTCCTAGCTAGAGGGTGATCCCCCATCCCTATGTTCACTCGATGCTAAATCCTACTCCTAACTTAACTGACACAGATTACTGGACTAAACTAAGCTTAACTAAACAAACAAATGAACGTAATAACTGACTGAATGATAATGTTCATGGTATATTTGAAATTATTCTGAAGATATTGAAATTATGTAAACAACTAGGTATTGGGTGTTAATAACCCACTAGAGCTGAATAGAAATAAGAACAATGACATATAAAAGCTTTGAAACAATAGTAGGGAATCATTATTAAAAATCCAACACTTAGTCTTTTCATCAAAAACATGAGAGTTCTGAACATGTGCATAAGAATGGGTAAATCATGTTATAATAACATAGTTACAATAATAAAACCATGAATTAAGATTTTAAATGACAAGAGTTCAATATTCAAAACATGGAATGGATCACTCCCTCAAAAACACGTGTAATCATAACTTGAAATCAAATTATCAAGATGTTCATGGGAATAATTCAAATTAAATTATGTAAAACTCATAATTTAAAATATAAAAAGGGATTCTTGGACTCTGTGGGTGAAAAGGGCCCATGGATGAACATCAAACATACCTTAATGATTGATTTATGGAAGGATTCTTAGATTGGAAACATGAAGGAGGGTTTTTGACTTGTTTACTGATTTCTTAGGGTTAAGAGAGAGGATTTAATATGATTAAGACTTCATCAAATCATTTTGAGGTGATTAGGGATGGTTTAGGGGTGTGAAATAACTTCAATACCCTTGATTTAAGTCAATATGGAGCACTTTTGGCACTGGAAAATAACCTAGGCGACTCCTAGTAAATCGCCCAAGACAAGGTGGGAAAAGCATGGACAATCTCCTAGCCCTGGGTTAGGTGACACATTTCCAATCGCACACCCATTCCAGTGGCCTTCGGTGATTGTTAGGCGACGCACTACCATTTGCATCGCCATAACTTATCCCTCAGGTATCATATTAAGGTAAAATTGGTATCGTTGGAAAGATAATTCGATTATCTCAAATTTGGTGGGTCTTAAGCTACAAAATTCCACACATATATAAATTTATACTTGTTTAAAGCTGAACCTTGTGAAATCAAACACCAAAATTTTACCGAATCAAAGGCTTTTAGCTCACTTTGCTCTAAGTGACTCTTACAAACATCTTTCCCACCTTATAATCTCTCTTCACACTAGGTTAATGATCATGAAACATGGATTTAAGTATGAATCATCAGACTAGAGTTTATACACATAGGAATGAAGGTTTGATTTCTAGGTTAGAAACGTATGAGATATTACAATATCTCCCCTTGGAAATAATCATCCTCTAATAAGATTGGTTAGACTTGGAGTACTGAACTAAGAAAACTGAGATCACATACTAAACATGTATGACTGTGAACATTATTACATGACTAAGTATGAAACATAACACATGAATGAACTGATTTAGTTAATCCATGCAATGACATTAGAATAGTAATAAGGCTGAGTTACAAATAAGAGAGTCAACTTATGTTTAAGCATTACTTTTGGCTGGATATGGTTTCATAAAGAAAACTCAAGAGGTTTAAGATATGCAAACTTGGGTTAATGCATCATCTCCCCCTTAGGATTAATCTTCCCCTCCAGTTCAATTTAGTAATACATGTTCAGTGTTCATTCAGATAGGAGTAGGAATTAGCACCGAGTGAATCCATGGATGAGACACACACTGTCAGATGAGGGTATGATTCTTAGAAGTCTTTCTTGCATTCCAGAACTATGTAGCCAACATAGGTTGAGACATTAACACTGTCAGATGAGGGTTGATGCGGAGGATAAACACTATTAGATGAGGGTCCCACTATTCTCTTTTAGGAGACACTATCAGATGAGGGTCACCCACAGCTTGTCCTTATTAGTGGTGTGGTATTGACACCCTTCTAATTGGGGTTACAGATTGGACCCCAACTCAGCTATAATGCATTATTTGGGGCATGTCATTTAGATAATTACTTCCCATAGTTTCAGTTATAGAATTCAAGACTATCAGATACAGTCATTCAGTCTCCGTAGTAAAACTCTGAAAGTTCTATAGAATTTAGGACTATCAGATACAGTCAACTCAGAATAGTTTAAAACTCAGCTAGTTCCATTAGATTCAAGACTATCAGATACAGCCACTCATTTTATTAGTTATATCAGTCATCAAAACTCAACTATAAGTCTTGATTAGTTATTAGTAATTTCATGTTATCACGATCTCAGATATAGTTACTATGTATTCATGCATGTATTCTCACATTCATATTAGTCAGTTAGTTAGTATTTTTCATCCATATGAACCCCAAGCATTTATCCTCCCTCACATGCATACCAGTACATTCAAAGTACTGACACATTTGTGCTATAATGTCTTATACCATAGGTTCAGAGACACGAGCTCCAAAGCATCAATAGATTTTAGATATCAGCAGTCACTCAGTAATGAGTCCTCATCCTCCGAGGACGATATGATTTTATTATTTCATTATCTCAATACTTAGTTATTTCAGTAGTCGGATTTTGTTGGGGAAATGTCCTATCAACTCCTTATTCAGACAGTTCAGTCAGTTAAAGGCTTTCCAGACTATCACGTTTCAGATAGTTTATTGTAGTTTTTTTGGTTATTTTATACCCCATCCATATGTTATGATTTATTATATTTTATGTTACAGTTTTGAACCTCACGGACTTTCAGTTCATGTTTTTGTATTATATAGTATATTATATAGTATACAGGTATAGATATCAGTCATGGGTTCGCTTGTGGTCCTTTAGGGTCTCGAGCACCATGTAGCATTTTGGGTACCAGATTTTGGGCATTACACTCACCCCAAATCTCTAATCCAAGATAGCTATCCATGAAGAACACATTAGTGATGATAACTCACACTAGGAGCTGCATCAAGGAAAAAGATGCTTAAGTGTAGTATGAGTACTAAAACATACGGTATGCATTAGGTTTAGGCTGATTGAGCTCTAAAGATAATTTAAGTATAAATAACATAAAAGGAGATAATTAACAATCAACATAATGGAAAGAAAATGATATACAAACTAGGTAATTAGAATAAAAGTAGCCTAATAGTCTAACACAACAGGAATCATCTTAAGAAAGAATATCAATAGTAGTATACTCAAAATGTCTACCCTAAGTCAAAGAAATAACAAGATATCTAACACTGAAGATGAAAAGGCTAAAAAAGGGTTTACAAAAAATACCTAAGTTGTGAGTACATGCTAGATATAACCTACTGTTACAAACTAAGTAGTAATAATGAAATAATAACCTAAGTAGCCCCCTATTAACCCAGAATGTACACAACAACAAACAAAACCCAACTGGCCCCTATAAGCATGATAGGTAAAAATAAAAAACATAACCCAATTGACCCTCATAAACACGATATGTACATAAAAATAATCATTCTAACAATGTTAATGAGTGAGATAAAAAATCAAGTAATGTGATATAAGATGAGTTCCACGTCTAAGCAAAGTATATACACCTACCCTAGCCTTGTGGCTAACAAAGGCAGGACCTATGGGCAACATTCCTTCTTTGTCACTGTGGCTCATGAATGGAAGGATCTATATGGGACTCGAGATATCTGTATACACTATAGGATCCCAAACCAATACTTCCAAGTAATAATCCAAATAATTATGAATATGATAGGTGCCCAAACTTGAACTGGGTCTAAAATGATCTACTTTTCCCTTTTGAAAACTAATGCATCAATAAAATCTCTCCAAAATCTATGTGAAATGCAGAAATAGAGGGGAAAAACCAATCCAAATTTCTCTAAAAATGATAGAGAAAATCCATAATAAGGTGTAAATATAGCCAGTGCTCATTCTCAAACCAAAGCATAAATATTGTATCTTATTATTAAAGTAACCATACAATAGCAAGGGCGGTATGATTTCTAATTTGATAAATAGGTTATGTATGGACAATGAGAAATAATCCCCTTTTAAAGAAAATAATAGTGAAATCAATATTTTTCCTTGGAATCGTAGCACATTGAATACTAGTTCATGTGTGGAGGTGCATACCATCACCAGTATACACATAATATTGAATCACTCAAGTATCAATAAATAAAAATCACCACTTCTCAAGAGCAAAGAACACTAACCTAATGTCCGATGGGAGGTCAACCTTCTTATAGAATTTACTCTATGATATTTTTTATAGTATAAATTGCATGCGGGGTTGGGGTTTTGGGATAGACTTTAGATTATCTTAGCCTTTTCAATGTTTCTGACCATCTTTAGGAAACCTTTAGAGTAGACCATTATCTTGTACCTTAATTTTATATAACTACTGTAGTGATAGTTTAAGGCTAGGGATATTTGTATGTTTCTGCAATGTTGGGATTAGACTATGAACCTTTAGTGTAGATTAGGGATAGTACTTTGGAATAAGACTAGTATGTCTTAGTTGGCTTCTATTTACTATCATGATAACCCCGATTACACTCTTTTCCTATTGACATATCCATATATTATAGGGAGTTTAATAGTAGCCTCTAAAGACCACGGGATGTTGTCCTACTCTCAATCATAGAAAGACATTACATCAATAACCTTCAAGAATTAGGAATAATCCTCATATGTCAAAACTTCATACTAGTTTGAGCTTACATAACTTGACGTAGATAACTAATTTTTTTGATGGCCTAGTAAATCATCACATATCGTTCCTCCAAAATTCTCTCTCTCCTATAACAAATAAATATATGAAAAATCTATGTTACTTATTTTTATGTATGGAGAGTATGGTAGAATTGAAATGAATTAAATACAAAACACAAACATATATATATATATATGTATATGTATGTATATATGTATATATATATATATATAGTTGTGTCTTTGTAATGGACAGAAAGAAATCAATGATATAGTCAAGATAGAAACGCATATGCATGCCACGTACAAAATGTTTGCCAACAGAATAAATGGTCATATATATATATATACATATATATATATATTACTTTTTTTAACAAAGATTTGGTTATATTTGAAAAAATTCAATACCACCATTACACTTTGACACTTGTTGCCAACTCTCTCCATTTCCACTTGGAGGAGAGGTGGCATACCATAAAATACTTCTACCCTATTATATATATATATATATATATATGCTAGGTTTGAGATAAAATAAATATAATATTTTGAATATATCACAATTAATAGAAAATTACCATGAATAAAGACTACCTAATATAATAATTTCTATAGCATAAACAGATTTACTATCTCTATTAAAATGTAATGATTATAAAATTCTTTTAAATAAATACATACAGAATTATATCATAACTAAAGAAATTTAAATTCTAATTTAAATTAAATATTTTAGATGATGTTCGATATTAATAAAATTCTCTAATAAACTGCTGGGGAATCGAACAACCTATCCCGATAAGTTATAAATGACCTGTGGAAATAATGAGAAAGCTCAAAATACAATTTCAGAAATGATATGGAGGGCCATTAAAACATCAACGACTAAAAGGAATTTCATTCTTTAAAGTCGAGAAACAAAAAGGGCCTAACTGCTCAAAGAGATGTGGATATTAGATCTACAAGCCCTGCTAGGCTCCCTAAACACTTTCCTTGACTGAACAAAACCTCTACAGAAGCTTAACTAAATAAATCCCCTCGTTCTCAACTTTATTACCTATCCACTAAGGATAACAACCAATCCCCCCTCGTATGCAAATACCATCAAACTGAACCAAACCCTAGTAAAGCACGTTAAACTCAATCAAAATATACTGATGCTACCTAGATATGAGTAACATAGGGTGAACATCCAAAAAGGCTATATGTAAGCTAACTTTTAAACCAGATCACTAACCTTAAGATCTATGTCTAGCATTTTCCAATCATCATAAATCTCCTGCTCACTATGAACTACACATAATCCCTACAGAAATATCTCGATCTTATCCATACAACTATACAATGATAAGTGTCCCATAACCTAACCTAAAAAGGATAAAATGAACCATCAAAAATTTGTATGGTTTATCATATCTGTAATGCCTTGAAATGAACTAAATATTCAAATGGCAGGGCTAATATAACTGATCTCCACTTAGGCCAAAAAATAGACTGATGGCACTTTAAATCAACAACATCGGCTTAAAGCATAACATCCAAAGCTTGAATGGTTTACCCTGAAGGACCATTGATCTATGGGTGAAAGTTGTTCTAAGACCAATACCCTATATCACTTTGAGTAGACGTCCAAAAACCTAACGTGAACTAAGAACCATAGTTAAAAGTGGTAGGAACTGGCACTTTATGCAAATAAACCATCCCTTGAGTATCAATCTAACATAACCTTTCTAGTCTAAAGGAAAATTGAACTAGTAGGTAGTAAGTAATCATAATCAACCAATCACAATGCCTTAAATAGAATCTAATCCCAAAATGCACACCGTAAGTGAGTCAAAAAATGAATGGCTATCTTCTTGGTATATGAGTTAAACCCCCCAGGATCGAATGTCAAAACCATACTTACTGACAAGAAAATATCCAAATATAAGATCTAACGCACACCCTAGTCTCTCATCTAGAAAGGTAGCAACTAAAAATGAAGCCAATAAGGCCTAGAAGGCTCATCTCATACTTTTTGAACTGCTAGAGATCGATATCTCTGAACCAATCTAGTAAAACACACTACCAAGTAAGGAATTCCTAAAGTAAGTCATCTAATATAACTTGCTAACCTAACATACTATTATTATTAATAAGAGAAATAGGCCTAGTATCAACTACTAATACAATACCCAAGGTGTTATGGTGTCTAAAAACCATCTTAATCGAGCCTACATCACCCTACCTTGAGCATAAAACACTTCAAAAAGAGTTTGGCTGCATCGGGGTAAGGTTTGGGACCAAAAAAAGGTTGTACATTGAGAAGGGAGTGGTTCGCTTTGGCTTCGTGCCATGAGGGAGTCTGCAAAGGTTCATTACTTCATCTTTGCACTGGTGAAACGCCCCAAACTTTGGACCTTGTAAATTTCTTAAGTTTTGAGCCTTGTGATCATTATACGACACACACAATACTAGTCGTATGTTGTGGTTATAGTTTTAGGACCCTATTCATATATAGGCTAGTGTGATATTGACCATGTTATTTTAAAGGTATGAAAATACTCCATGTGAGTCATATGTTCATGATATGAGAGGCCTAGTGCCAAATCATATATTGTCAGTGTCTAGACTTTGATGTTCTGCTTAGGGTATAACTTGAAGGTTACTAGTCGTATGGTGATGGTATAAGTTAGGCTAAGTAGTCGTATGTTGGATAGAATATGGTGTCCAACTTTTTGATCAAGTTATGAGTTGAGGGTACCACTCATATGATATGGATACGAGTTAAGGGGGTCCAACCATACCCTTCTGTGTTCTTTTAACAGTTTTTAAGCTGAGGAGATTTTAAATAATTCCCACCCTAAGCCCTTAAGACCTCACATCTTACAACACTTTTTGGCCTTTAATTCTTTATTGTAAAAGATAAAAAAAACTCTCAAAACTCTCTAGAAACCTCTTAAGGAGATTGGTCTCAAGTTTCTTCAAGGTAGTCATTTGGAGGCTTAAGGATCGAAATCTCTTCGTGAATCTTTGTAACTAGGCATATAACTCTTCCCTCATTGTTATTATACTTAAATCATGTGTTTTAAAAGTTGTTCTTGAATCATTAATGGTGGCTTTGAAAACCATGGTTGAGGATTTGAATTCCTAATATTGAGTATTGTTTTCCCATGTCTTAAATTATGATTATACATGCTTTGATAAGGGTTTTGCACATATGGGTGCTTGGGAATTGTGATTTAATTGAAGGGTTTGTAGTTAACCCTAACTTGATGCTTTTTGGCTTGAAATAATGGTTTGATAATGGTATACACTCAACCTATTTGTGAAAATGTCAATGAGAAAAATCTTGTCATATATGAATTGTGTTTTGAACTAAGGCATTGGCCTATGAATGTGTGCGATAATGTGTGAGCAGATGCTAACACATTTAAAACTTTTAACTGAGAATAATTGTGAAGTCTTAAGAAACTTTTATTGTTTTTAATTATTTTACTTTGATATTGCAGTAAAATTCATGATGCGACGGAAATTTAAGGAAATAGAAGCAAAAGTGCTGAAAATTGATGCAAAAAGAACTGGAAGTTTGGCTGACAACATTCTTGATAAGTCGTCAGCCCTGTGATAAGTTACGAGAAATCACGTTAGGTGTTGCAGTGTTAGAAGGATTAAAGTGACACTGTGACAACATTTCTGATGTGTCATCACAATTGTGATAAGGCATCAGAGTTGCCGTCAAGTGTAGGCAGAGAATCAAATTTTGAATGAAGAAGTGATGACATTTTTGATATGTTATCACGTATCTGATAAGTTGTCCAGCTTTGTCGTCAGTTAAAGCAGAAGATGCCAAGAATGCTGGAGGGCCTAATGATATTCCTTATAAGTTGTCACGACCCTGAAACGCCATCACAAATGTCGTCACCTATTCCGAAGGATTTTCTGAACATTGTAATTTTATTTACTTATTTAGGATTAACTATAAAAAGCATTGTTTAGGGTTTTTCTAGGGGGTTGGCACTTGAGTTTTAAAATACTTTTGATATTTTCTCTCTAAATTTCTTGGCTTGAAAAAGAAAATACTTTGAAGAGATTATTATCATTATTGTAGGATTTTTCTTTGTGGTCTAATTTGTGATACACTAGTTATTATTCATCTCTGTAAGTTTATCTTTCAAATCATGAATTCAATTATGTATTTCATTCATTACATCATGAGTGGCTAAACTTCATTAACCTGAGTTATGGAATCAAGGGTTAGGTCTTGATAAGGTACTAAGTGTTCAAGATTCAAAAAGTGGTAGAATTTCTTAATAATTTTTATGTTTTAATTAACGTCTATTGGTTGCAAATAGTAGACACACCTGCTCTGATTTTCTTGAGAAATAAATCAAATATAGTAGGAAGTGAATTATCAACAGGGATTCGAAAATACTTCGTTTAATAATCAGTGTTGTAACAAGGTTGGTTAACCTGAGGTAACATCTGGGCAATGAATCAAAATTCCCTAGGTCCGAGAGGAGTAGTAAATTAAATGCTTAAGTAGGTCGAGAAACATTTACGCGTAACATTGATAAAGATAGCTTGTTATCCTACCCACCATGAGAATCTTGAACTACTTTTAGCATCTGTCATGTACCGGAAGCCCTAGTGAACATTATTTTGGTTATTTCATAAACTCTTGATTTACAAACACCAAAAGTAAAGTGACAAACAACAACTTGTTAAACCAAAACCCCCATTTTATCTTTTCGTATCATTTGTTTGAATTTAACTTGTAGCTTTAGTTTCAAAATAGTTTAATCGCCACTCATATTCTTCCCCGTGGATTCAACTCCAACTCCAAATTTGGGTAAATATATTGACGAAGACTGCCTTCTACTAAATTGACGTGTAAGTTGAGTGTTTTCAGGCGATGGGTAGATGGTTTTATGAAGACCTTATTGGAAATAAATTGATATAAATTGTAACCTTAGTAGCCTAATTAGATAAATGGGTTTGAGTCGTTAAATCTTGAATTGAATTGTCTTGGTTTAGACAATAAGTTGGAGCCCCAAAGTTGATTGATAATGGTTATGGCATGTTGTACGCTTGAAAGTGGGGGTTGGTATAAATATACCAATGGGATAACTTTGGTAATTGATTAGATTAATGGGTGTGTACATATGTAATGAATATTTTATTTTGTCTTTAAAACGGGATGTATAGTCGATCCATGAAAGAGGAGTCTGAAGGACTAACCCTAGAAACCACGCTAGTTGGTGTGGGTGTCTATATGACGAGGAGGTTCAAGTCCCCTGAATTGATACATGAATGGAAGGTTTGAGTCCTCCATATTGTATATATTGGTGCTTAAGTCACCTTGATTATGCCAGGAGATTCGAGTCCCCCATAATTGCATATACAGTTATAGGTATTCTCTGGTTTGTATGGCTACATGTAGTAAGGGCCTTCCAGCTAGGTGAGAGTTTAGCCTATATAGCCCGTAGGTTCCTTTTTATATGATGGTTATGCTACATATTCCAGGTTAAGGTTTTCAAAGTACGTACTAAGCCTTGTTCCCTATCCTAATATGATATATATATATATATATATTAATATATATATATATATTAATATATATAAATATATATGTGATTGCATAAAATGATTTACTTGGTTTTAAATTATGACATTATTTTATTCCTTTATCCCTAGGTTACATGCTAGCGCTCCAACTGCTAACCATCTCCAGATGCTATATCCCCATGTGATGCAAGTCCCAGAGTTTCTTCTACTATTCCTGTGCAGTGATTAGGTGTTTGAGTCATTCATGCGTTGACAGTGAAGTGCTGAGCTTCCATATTTTGGAAGGCTTAATTTCATAGTCTTTATATTCTATGTCTTAAACTTGTTTAGACTTTGGTTTTGGCTATTTTTGGGGCATGTCCCGACATATTATTGACTTCAGATTTGTAGAGGCTTTGTTGGATTACTGTGGACTTGGGTGCATCATTTATGGTGGATTGGTTTAGACATTCCATAAGTTATTATTAGTCTTATTTTTCTCTATCTTGTTGTATGATTTGAATTTATCCAACATTTGAGGTTGTTGAGTTGAATAGGCTAGGTGAAGGGGGTGATCTCCGGTCCATGTGGGACTTGAGATACCCATCACGGCCAAGCCCTAGTTTAGGTCATGATAAAGTTTATATCAGAGCCTAGGTTCGTGGTTAAATAGGTATCCACAAAGTTGTGTCAAGTAGAGTCTCCTTTATGGGTGTGTAGTGTGCCACACCAACAAGAGAGAGGCTATGAGAAATTTAGGAATGTTTCCCTTTCTTGTTGTCTTACTTCGAGCTATAGAGTCTAAGGTCTTGGATTTCTCTAATTCTTTTTCGTTCACTTTTTTTAGACCAGGCCTCACAGATGATCTGAAGCTCATAGGGACTCCTCTATTCCACTTGGGGATACTATTGATTGGCCATGCCCTATTTATGGGATACAGACTCAGTCTCGGGGTTAACTTCCTGATTGCCCTCCTGGAGTTCCACCCGTCCCCTCTAGCCCTCCTCGAGCTCCTCAGATAGGTGTGACAAATGCTGAGTTTTATTAGTCTATTCATATGGTGGGTCTGTTACACCATCTATTAAGGCCACAAAGATTGGTCAATCATGAGATTGAGTCCTCAAATTTATAATGGTATTAAGGTTGAGGGCGATCCTCAAGCTTTTATTGATAAGATGGAGAAGATCTTCCAGGTTATGTATGGTTGGGAAACTGTGCGTCCAAACGTATGTTATAAAACAACATAACACAAAGAAAAGTACGCGGTCAGTACTTTGAATGTACTGGTATATGCGAAGAGGGCTGGCTGAAATTCATGGTTAACTTAACATGAATGCATAAACATGTAATATATGAGAATACAAGACCAAGTATAAACATGTTTTTGGGAAAAATCTGTAATCTGAAAGACTGAAATCTATGTAACTGATTAACTGATAATCTGTACACTTGATCAATTAAACCTGAATGGAGATACATTGAAATACTGACTGAAACTGTGGGAGTTATCATGAAACTAACATAAACCATGTGTGCTATCATGGAGTTAAACATCTGGCCCACATTGAGGAGGGCTGTTCTATCCTTTCCTTCGGAGTAAAACCTATGGTGGCACGTAGTTTATGGGGAAGTAGGATGCAATGAACCCATATGGTATTCTAAATATGATATTAAAACCATAATCTGACTGACTTGTTATTTGAAAAACGAAAATCATGTAAAACACTTAGGTATCCGGTGCACATAGCCCATCGACACTGAATGATTGAAAAGAAAATACAATATCAAACTTGAAATACTAATGTATGTAATCATGGTTAAAAGACCCAAAACATAGAAATTTCATCAGACATGTGGGAAACATGAATTTGAACATGGAAAGTACTAAACATGAGGATACAACAGGATTACATGGCTAAATTCATAGTTTTGGGATTTATCCTGAAATCAATTGAACATGACATGGGAATTGCAACACT